>NC_134271.1:149894425-150195212 GCF_031893055.1 Leptodactylus fuscus
ATAAGTCCTTTAGAGGGGTAGTAAAGATGTGCTGTAGGTTCTCAGAAGGGTAGTAAAGCAAAGCTGGGTAATAGGTCCTTCAGAGAGGTAGTAAAACTTAGTAGTAGATCCTTCAGAAGGGTAGTAAAACTGTATTGTAAATCCATCAGAGGGGTAGTAAAGCGGTTAGTAGGTCCTTCAGAGGGGTAGTAAAGCTGTGTAGTAGGTCCTTCAGAGGGGTAGTAAAGCTGTTAGTAAGTCCTTCAGATGGGTAGTAAAGCAGTTAGTAGGTCCTTCAGAGGGGTAGTAAAGCGGTTAGTAGGTCCTTCAGAGGGGTAGTAAAGCTGTGTAGTAGGTCCTTCAGAGGGGTAGTAAAGCTGTTAGTAAGTCCTTCAGATGGGTAGTAAAGCAGTTAGTAGGTCCTTCAGAGGGGAAGTAAAGCGGTTAGTAGGTCCTTCAGAGGGGTAGTAAAGTGGTTAGTAGGTCCTTCAGCGGGGTAGTAAAGCTGTGTAGTAGGTCCTTCATACGGGTAATTGAACTTTGAAGAAGGACCTTCAGAGGGGTAGTAAAACGGTTAGTAGGTCCTTCAGAGGGGTAGTAAAACGGTTAGTAGGTCCTTCAGAGGGGTAGTAAAACGGTTAGTAGGTCCTTCATACGGGTAATTGAACTTTGAAGAAGGACCTTCAGAGGGGTAGTAAAGCTTTGTAAATAGGTCCTTCAGAGTTATAGTAAACCCTACAAAGGGGTAGTAAAGCTGTATAGCAGGTTCTTTAGGGACATAGTAAATGTGTTAGTAGGTCCTTCAGAGGGTAGTGAAGCTGTTAGTAGGTCCTTCAGAGGGTAGTAAAGCTGTATAGCAGGTTTTTTTGAGGCTTAGTAAAGCTGTGTAGTAGGTCCTTCAGATGGGTTAATCAAACTGTTTATTAGGTCGGGTTAGTAAATCTGTGTAGTAGGTCCTATAGAGAGGTATTTGAGCTGCGTAGTAGGTCCTTCAGGTAGGTTAGTAAATCTGTGTAGTAGGTCCTTCAGATGGGTTAGTAAACCTGTGTAGTAGGTCCTTCAGAGGGGTATTTGAGCTGTAAGTAGGTCCTTCACGTGGGTTAGTGTAGTAGGTCCGTCAGGTTGGTTAGTAAACCTGTGTAGTAGGTCCTTCAGAGGGGTATTTGAGCTGTTAGTAGGTCCTACAGGTGGGTTAGTGTAGTAGGTCCGTCAGGTTGGTTAGTAAATCTGTGTAGTAGGTCCTTCAGGTGGGTTAGTAAATCTGTGTAGTAGGTCCTTCAGGTGGGTTAGTAAACCTGTGTAGTAGGTCCTTAAGAGGGGTATTTGAGCTGTTAGTAGGTCCTTCAGGTGGGTTAGTGTAGTAGGTCCTTCAGGTTGGTTAGTAAATCTGTGTAGTAGGTCCTTCCGAGGGGTATTTGAGCTGTTATTAGGTCCTTCAGGTGGGTTAGTAAATCTGTGTAGTAGGTCCTTCAGGTGGGTTTGTAAATCTGTGTAGTAGGTCCCTCAGAGAGGTATTTGAGTTGTGTAGTAGGTCCTTCAGGTGGGTTGTCACCTACTTTATGAGACTCCTCAACAGCAAATAGACCCAGGAGGGGATGAATCTTCTAACTTATATCTTGATTTTCAGGAGTCTAAGAAAACTGGGTGACAATCCATGGCTGCAGTGACGGCCATATTGTTTGGTTCAGTGGCCCCTGATATTATATTGTATGGCCTCTTGTGCGACCGCAGATACTGAACGCCGGCCTCATCCAATGTCACCGTCTCAAAGGACTACAGCTGCTCTGACCTTCAAGGAAGTGAATATTTTATCTCCCCCCCCCCCCCCCCAGCGCACATCCCAATATTATTTTAAGTTAATTATGGTTATAAATAGCTGGGATTAAAGGAGGACTCCGCACCACCAGCAGCACACTTGTCAGGAAGCCTTTGAAGTCCTGACCACTGTCCCTGTAACGTAAGATGACCGGAACGGAGGGCAATTCTAAAAACAGCTGCTATAATGATATTATAAGGCCCTCAGAGCTGCGAGAGTGGTGACAATATGAAACCATAGAGGAGGCGAGAGGCCCACCATGATGGCCTCCGATCCTGGCTAAGTAAACTGCTAACCGCTCAAACTATTCCTGATATATTTATCACATGTCATACAAGACGCTGCCGGCTGCAAACCTACGCCTGGAGACGTGCGCCAAAGTCTTATCATTATATATGTACAGCCGGTATAACCTGGGTATATACTGTATATAATTATATATGTACAGCTGGTATAACCTGGGTATATACTGTATATAATTATATATGTACAGCTGGTATAACCTGGGTATATACTGTATATAATTCTATATGTACAGCTGGTATAACCTGGGTATATACTGTATATAATTCTATATGTACAGCCGGTATAACCTGGGTATATACTGTATATAATTCTATATGTACAGCCGGTATAACCTGGGTATATACTGTATATAATTATATATGTACAGCCGGTATAACCTGGGTAATATACTGTATATAATTATATATGTACAGCCGGTATAACCTGGGTATATACTGTATATAATTCTATATGTACAGCCGGTATAACCTGGGTATATACTGTATATAATTATATATGCACAGCCGGTATAACCTGGGTAATATACTGTATATAATTATATATGTACAGCCGGTATAACCTGGGTATATACTGTATATAATTCTATATGTACAGCCGGTATAACCTGGGTATATACTGTATATAATTATATATGTACAGCCGGTATAACCTGGGTATATACTGTATATAATTATATATGTACAGCCGGTATAACCTGGGTATATACTGTATATAATTATATATGTACAGCTGGTATAACCTGGGTATATACTGTATATAATTATATATGTACAGCCGGTATAACCTGGGTATATACTGTATATAATTATATATGTACAGCCGGTATAACCTGGGTAATATACTGTATATAATTCTATATGTACAGCCGGTATAACCTGGGTATATACTGTATATAATTCTATATGTACAGCTGGTATAACCTGGGTATATACTGTATATAATTATATATGTACAGCTGGTATAACCTGGGTATATACTGTATATAATTATATATGTACAGCTGGTATAACCTGGGTATCTCCTGTATATAATTGTATATGTACAGCTGGTATAACCTGGGTATCTCCTGTATATAATTATATATGTACAGCTGGTATAACCTGGGTATCTCCTGTATATATTTATATATGTACAGCTGGTATAACCTGGGTATTCTCTGGTGTTATATGACGTCTGTGCAGCAGATATTGCTGTTCTATCAGATTATAATTGCTGCAGCGATAGGACAGTGTCGTATTATATAAGGATACAGGGCCTATAAATATATGTACTTTGTACCATTTTAAATTTTCTGCTCATGTTGGGAGTCTATAAACAGGCCCATTAAAGCTGTAATGTTATCTACTAAGCTCCTATAAACTCTCGCCTCATATTAGAAGGAATCCATCAAAGGAAAATAGGATTACTTCCACCAGCTAAGTACCCACTACTATTAACGTTAATTTCCATGGAAAGGATCCAGATTTCGGAAAATCTTTGATTAAGGCGAATCCGTGCCAACGCGAAAGGCATTTATTTCATTCATGGGGAAAAGAAATACCACCGGATTCTGCTATGTTGGCGTTATAGAGAGACTTGCCAGCTTCCTATATACTAGATATAAGAATATAACTACTATAATACTGCCCCCTATGTACAAGAATATAACTACTATAATACTGCCCCTATGTACAAGAATATAACTACTATAATACTGCTCCTATGTACAAGAATATAACTACTATAATACTGCCCCCTATGTACAAGAATATAACTACTATAATACTGCTCCTATATACAAGAATATAACTACTATAATACTACTCCTATGTAGAAGAATATAACTACTATAATACTGCCCCCTATGTACAAGAATATAACTACTATAATACTGCCCCCTATGTACAAGAATATAACTACTATAATACTGCTCCTATGTACAAGAATATAACTACTATAATACTGCCCCCTATGTACAAGAATATAACTACTATAATACTGCCCCCTATGTACAAGAATATAACTACTATAATACTGCCCCCTATGTACAAGAATATAACTACTATAATACTGCTCCTATGTACAAGAATATAACTACTATAATACTGCCCCCTATGTACAAGAATATAACTACTATAATACTGCCCCCTATGTACAAGAATATAACTACTATAATACTGCTCCTATGTACAAGAATATAACTACTATAATACTGCTCCTATGTACAAGAATATAACTACTATAATACTACTCCTATGTACAAGAATATAACTACTATAATACTACTCCTATGTATAAGAATATAACTACTATAATACTACTCCTATGTACAAGAATATAACTACTATAATACTGCTCCTATGTACAAGAATATAACTACTATAATACTGCTCCTATGTACAAGAATACAACTACTATAATACTACTCCTATGTACAAGAATATAACTACTATAATACTGCTCCTATGTACAAGAATATAACTACTATAATACTGCTCCTATGTACAAGAATACAACTACTATAATACTACTCCTATGTACAAGAATAAAACTACTATAATACTGCCCCCTATGTACAAGAATATAACTACTATAATATTACTCCTATATACAAGAATATAACTACTATAATATTACTCCTATGTACAAGAATATAACTACTATAATACTACTCCTATGTACAAGAATATAACTACTATAATACTACTCCTATGTACAAGAATATAACTACTATAATACTACTCCTATGCACAAGAATATAACTACTATAATACTGCTCCTATGTACAAGAATATAACTACTATAATACTACTCCTATATACAAGAATATAACTACTATAATACTGCTCCTATGTACAAGAATATAACTACTATAATATTACTCCTATGTACAAGAATATAACTACTATAATACTACTCCTATGTACAAGAATATAACTACTATAATACTACTCCTATGTACAAGAATATAACTACTATAATACTACTCCTATGCACAAGAATATAACTACTATAATACTGCTCCTATGTACAAGAATATAACTACTATAATACTACTCCTATATACAAGAATATAACTACTATAATACTACTCCTAAGTACAAGAATATAACTACTATAATACTACTCCTATGTACAAGAATATAACTACTATAATACTACCTCTTATGTACAAGAATATAACTACTATAATACTGCTCCTATGTACAAGAATATAACTACTATAATACTACCTCCTATGTACAAGAATATAACTACTATAATACTACCTCTTATGTACAAGACTATAACTACTATAATACTGCTCCTATGTACAAGAATATAACTACTATAATACTGCTCCTATGTACAAGAATATAACTACTATAATACTACTCCCATGTACAAGAATATAACTACTATAATACTGCTCCTATGTACAAGAATATAACTACTATAATACTGCCCCCTATGTACAAGAATATAACTACTATAATACTACTCCTATGTACAAGAATATAACTACTATAATACTGCTCCTATGTACAAGAATATAACTACTATAATACTGCCCCCTATGTACAAGAATATAACTACTATAATACTACTCCTATGTACAAGAATATAACTACTATAATACTGCTCCTATGTACAAGAATATAACTACTATAATACTGCTCCTATGTACAAGAATATAACTACTATAATACTACTCCTATGTACAAGAATATAACTACTATAATACTTCTCCCATGTACAAGAATATAACTACTATAATACTGCTCCTATGTACAAGAATATAACTACTATAATACTGCCCCCTATGTACAAGAATATAACTACTATAATACTGCTCCTATGTACAAGAATATAACTACTATAGTACTACTCCTATGTACAAGAATATAACTACTATAATACTACTCCTATGTACAAGAATATAACTACTATACTACCTCTTATGTACAAGACTATAACTACTATAATACTGCTCCTATGTACAAGAATATAACTACTATAATACTACGTCTATGTACAAGAATATAACTACTATAATACTGCTATGTACAAGAATATAACTACTATAATACTACGTCTATGTACAAGAATATAACTACTATAATACTGCTCCTATGTACAAGAATATAACTACTATAATACTACCTCCTATGTACAAGAATATAACTACTATAATACTACTCCTATGTACAAGAATATAACTACTATAATACTACCTCCTATGTACAAGAATATAACTACTATAATACTACTCCTATGTACAAGAATATAACTACTATAATACTACTCCTATGTACAAGAATATAACTACTATAATACTACCTCCTATGTACAAGAATATAACTACTATAATACTACTCCTATGTACAAGAATATAACTACTATAATACTACTCCTATGTACAAGAATATAACTACTATAATACTGCCCCTATGGATATGACTAAAGTTAATCCCTGATAAGTGTGCATGTATTTGAGGTGTGTAGCGGTGTGTTGGGGTCTGTATCTCCGCTGTATGCCGGTTAGATGACGATTGGCTCTTGGTCTCAGTTCTCACCATCATTCCTCTTCTATTGCAGATTTACAGCCATCATTGAAGGTGAAGGACTCTTCTGTGATCACTGAGCAGCACTCCGGTAAGGCCTTGAGTATCTGTAACCTGTCTCTGTCTTGCCGTTCTCTCTCTGTTATATAGTTTATAGGACTATCACGGTACGGTGTTGCGGAGCTGCCGCAGTATGGCAGTCACTTATCCGGCAGATGTCACCGCCAGGGCTGTTTATAAGTGATTTATTGCATCATTGAAAAAGAAATCCTTAAAGTAACGGGTCACCAGCTGTGTGCAAGTCGTATTCACTGAAATGGGATGGAGCTGCAGTACCAGGCAGTACCACCGCTGTCTGTATGGCGCTGTGTCTGGGTGGCTGTCCCGAGTGCCATTTAAATGGCGGCATCCCCTTTAATAGTCTATACTGGTTCGAGTCCCGCTGGTTTTCTGCAGATTTGGTGTTTCCAACTTGTCCGCCATAGGAATTTCTCTCTGAAAGGAGAAGACAAATGAGGCGGCATAATAAGAAGCGATACGCCGGCCACAAAGGTCAGCCGCCTGTGTTTGGGTTCCTCGGCTTCGCTAATAATGCACAAAACACAGCTTTTTCCAATAAAACAGGATGCGCGCGGCCTTGATAAATCACATTCATTCATATTCATGGCGGCCACATAAAAGAGCAAACAAATCTGAAGGAGAGAAGGTGCTGAATACCAAATAATGGCGCCGATCACTCACCGCTAAACACCGCGCAACGTACTGAGGAGACGTAGACGGACGACGATTATATGGGGATGATCTACACCCCGGTGGGTGCACTATATGGCGGGTGACAGCCAATATGGCCTCTGTTATCTCTCTGACACAGGTCTCCCAGCCTAAATAACAATGCTATACCGACACCAAAAAATGTACCGTACCTAAGGAGCAATGCCAAACTGTGCCTAAGTAATACTGCCATACAGTGCTCATATATTAACATACTGTCAGCAAATATCAGCTCTCTATATAACAGCAAATCTAATGATAGTGATATACAGTGCCTAAGTAATACCGCCATACAGTGCTCATATATTAACATACTGTCTCCAAATATCAGCTCTCTATAGAACAGCAAATCTAATGATAGTGATATACAGTGCCTAAGTAATACCGCCATACTGTGCTCATATATTAACATACTGTCAGCAAATATCAGCTCTCTATATAACAGCAAATTTAATGATAGTGATATAGAGTGCCTAAGTAATACCGCCATACAGTGCTCATATATTAACATACTGTCACCAAATATCAGCTCTCTATATAACAGCAAATCTAATGATAGCGATATACAATGCCTAAGTAATACCGCCATACAGTGCTCAAATGCCATCATTCATTCACCATATAACACCATAACAATACCGCTATACAGTGCTAAAATACCACTGTACAACAAGTATAAAAAAAATCTATAACAGCACCTAAGTGAAACCACCCTATAGTGTGACATCAGCAACACACAGTCACCAAATACCGCCATACAGTGCTCAAACACCAACATACAATACAAGCCTGAAATGTGCACCAAATACAGGAAATCTACGTAACACCGCCATATAATGTGTATTCAGATACTTGGTGTCCACAAGTCTCAGGTGATCTGTAGCGCCCCCTACTTCAGCAGGGGAGATTGGTGCACCCTGTGGATCCCGGCTGTATGACAAGATACTCTCTAGTTCATACTGTGAGATGATTATGGAGTGCCGCCATATTGTACCCGGTTAGAATAAATCACGTCAGGGCTATGCATTGACACGTCCCCTAGATCCCTTCATTCTCCGTACTAGTCAGTGCTGCAGGGAGCGTGTATAAATATACGACCCCTTAGTTGATGCTATAACCGTATGAACCCTTCTATGTCCCCGATAAAGGAGACATCGCCCTCAGGTGCAGCGTCGCAGACATTCCCATCTAGAGGAGGCAGCGGGGAGCTGCGGCACTCTGGTGGAGTACAGTTACTGTAATGCATAATGAATAAGCCTCATTGTCTCCGGGTCTCTTGTCTACGAGGCGAGGAGGAGGCTGCGTTGGGCGCTACACACACACACACACACACACACACGTCTCCGCAGCGCCGAGAGATCTAAGAGACTGCCAAAAATAAGTTACCCAGCCTTTTTCATACTAATGTTTGCTATAACTCCTGGACAACCCCTTTAAGATGGATCATTAGTACGACAACAGCGCCCTCACCGATCAGCACGATCATCATCCATTGGTGTCAGAATTACACAGTGGATGGAGCAGATCCAGAGGTGGTCGAGCTGGGTTCCTGCAGCTCAAGTCCCATTCAAATGAATGTCTCGGCCTGGCCAACACGTGGGACTTCTGGCTCTGTCCACTGTGTAGTTCCATATCAGACCTACTTCTAGGTGTCATAGTCCCTCAGTATCCCATGTGCGAATACAGTTAACCGCCATATCGTTCTTCTAGAGCCGCTCACTTTCCTTTACTCCAAGTTACCCTACTTAAGACACTCATCTGTGACGTGAGCGTAATCTGGGATGAGCCCTTGTGGGTCGCCCTCGAAATTAACTCTACGGGTCAAGAAGCAGAACCTAGGACCTGTAAACCTCTCCCCGTATCTGGCCCAGGCGAGCGGGGTCAGCGGGATATTAGCGCGGGGGGCCGGGCATGTGATGTGTTAATCTGTGTAATCCTGTTGTGCTGAGGGCAATGAATGGGCAGAAGGTGATAAGCGGTTTCCCACCACTAAGATCTGTTCTTCAGCTAATCTGGAGCTGTTAACTGGAAGAACATAGGCGAGATTAACCAGAAGGGATTAGGAGCGTCACCCTGCTCTATTAGTGCCGCTACGGTGATCAGTGTGTGAGGTGTAATTGTAATAAACAATACCGCCGCCCCGCTGTGTGTTATACATCATAGACATCGCTGACTATACCTACATTAATCTGAATCCTACAACACGGGTCATATTTCTACCATACTGCCCCCTATGCAGTGCAGGATGCTGTTCTGTGGGACATAGTGACACAAGGATACGGAGCAAGTAACCTTATTGTATAATAATCAGAGAGCACCAGAACTATAACACTGTGTAATATGTGGCTGGTACTGTCACTCCTTACCTATGATAGTAAGCGCCAGGGATATAGTACTGTGCATTTACTATGACAGTGAGAGTCAGGACTACAATACTGTGTATTTTGGTGTCTAGCAATGTCACTTGCCCCTTACCTATGATAATAAGCACCAGGGCTATAATACTGTGTATTCTATATCTAGTACAGTGACTTACTCCTTACCTATGAGAGTGTGAACCAGGGCTATAATACTGTGTATTCTGTGTCTAGTACAGTCACTTACTCCTTATCTATGAAAGTGAGCACCAGAGCTACAATATTGTGTATTCAGTGTCTGCTACAGTCACTTGCTCCTTATCTATGAAAGTGAGCACCAGAGCTACAATATTGTGTATTCAGTGTCTGCTACAGTCACTTGCTCCTTATCTATGAAAGTGAGCACCACGGCTATAATACTGTATATTCAGTGTCTAGCACTGTCACTTACTACTTACCTATTATAATCAGCACCAGGGCTGTAATATTGTGTATTCTGTGTCTACCACTGTCACTTGCTCCTTACCTATCATAATCAGAGCACACTAGGGCTATAATAGTGTGTATTCTGTGCCTTGTACTGACACCTGCTTCTCACCTATGAAGAGAGCACCAGACCTTTAATTCTATATATTTTGTGTCTAGTACAGTCAGTTGCTACTGTCCTATGATCATCAGAGATCCTGAGGTTACAATACTCTGTTTTCTGTACCTATTGCTGTCACTTGCTCCTTACTTATGATAATCACATAGCAACAGGTCTACTATGCTCGGTTTTCTTTGTACTTTACTGTCACTTGCTTCTTACCATTGATAACCACAGAGCACCAGGCCTACAATACTGTGTTTTCTGTTCCTATTGCTGTCACTTGCTCCTTACCTATGGTAATTACAAAGCAACAGGGCTACTATACTGGGTTTTCTTTGCACTCTACTGTCACTTTCTCCTTACCACTGATAACCACTTAGCACCAGGGCTACAATGCTATGTAATTTATAGCTATTGCTGTCACTAGCTCCTGACCTATGACAAACAGAGAGCACTCTTCAAGCAAAAGCATATATTTTCTTCACCATCCCAGGGATTGATGTGACTGGACACTGCTCATAACTCACACAGTATCCTCACCAGGCGTCCATTGTACTAGAAAGAGTAGACTATCAGGACAATGTATGACAGAACACCCCTCTATGACATTACAGGATCCTGGTATCATGGCCTCCATGTACAAACATCCAGAGCCAAGGAGACAGGCGGGAGGTGATAAGAAGCTGGAGCAGACACAACCGTCTAATTCTGTCCTAGTCGCAGCCTCACAAGTGCCAGATGGAAAGCAAGCAAGGTATCCCTGATAAGAGCGGGATAAGGAAGCTGGCGATGGTGCGGTTCCCACGATGCTGTGTGCCCCCTGGCAGCGAGTACTCCCTTCTCTCGCCACAAACCATGTGCATGCCAACCACAAAATCATCATCCAGGAGATACAGTATAATAACCCTACACATAAATACCCCTGCACCCCTGAGATACATGCGTGACCAAATATAACCCCCACCCCACCCCCTCTATGGGGCACAGATAACCCTTTAGCTGCCACAATAATGACATAATGTCTTCCTGGTTTAAGAGTGTGACTAAGCCAACTGCAATTTATCTTCCTGTCACAAACATCTTGGATTAGAGTATCCGAGCCCGGGGTTACAGGTTCAGATACAGCACTGTTTATATTATATGGCGGCCCTCAGAACACAGTCATGTATAACCAAGGGGGGACTGGGGAGATAAGAGGAGGATAGTGATGTAATACATACTAATATGTTACATGGATTATACCGCCACATAATACACAATACACTAGAACTGACAGAAGAAAATTCTATTATGGTACATAGGGGGCAGTATTATAGTAGTTATTTTCTTGTACATAGGAGGTAGTATTATAGTAGTTATATTCTTGTACATAGGAGTAGTATTATAGTAGTTATATTCTTGTACATAGGAGAAGTATTATAGTAGTTATATTCTTGTACATAGGAGAAGTATTATAGTAGTTATATTCTTGTACATAGGAGGCAGTATTATAGTAGTTATATTCTTGTACATAGTAGTATTATAGTAGTTATATTCTTGTACATAGGAGAAGTATTATAGTAGTTATATTCTTGTACATAGGAGCAGTATTATAGTAGTTATATTCTTGTACATAGTAGTATTATAGTAGTTATATTCTTGTACATAGGTGAAGTATTATAGTAGTTATATTCTTGTACATAGGAGTAGTATTATAGTAGTTATATTCTTGTACATAGGGAGCAGTATTATAGTAGTTACATTCTTGTACATAGGAGTAGTATTATAGTAGTTATATTCTTGTACATAGGAGTAGTATTATAGTAGTTATATTCTTGTACATAGGAGAAGTATTATAGTAGTTATATTCTTGTACATAGGAGAAGTATTATAGTAGTTATATTCTTGTACATAGGAGGCAGTATTATAGTAGTTATATTCTTGTACATAGGAGTAGTATTATAGTAGTTATATTCTTGTACATAGGAGCAGTATTATAGTAGTTATATTCTTGTACATAGGAGCAGTATTATAGTAGTTATATTCTTGTACATAGGAGCAGTATTATAGTAGTTATATTCTTGTACATAGTAGTATTATAGTAGTTATATTCTTGTACATAGGTGAAGTATTATAGTAGTTATATTCTTGTACATAGGAGCAATATTATAGTAGTTATATTCTTGTACATAGGAGTAGTATTATAGTAGTTATATTCTTGTACATAGGAGCAATATTATAGTAGTTATATTCTTGTACATAGTAGTATTATAGTAGTTATATTCTTGTACATAGGAGTAGTATTATAGTAGTTATATTCTTGTACATAGGAGGTAGTATTATAGTAGTTATATTCTTGTACATAGGAGTAGTATTATAGTAGTTATATTCTTGTACATAGGAGGCAGTATTATAGTAGTTATATTCTTGTACATAGGAGTAGTATTATAGTAGTTATATTCTTGTACATAGGAGTAGTATTATAGTAGTTATATTCTTGTACATAGGAGTAGTATTATAGTAGTTATATTCTTGTACATAGGAGTAGTATTATAGTAGTTATATTCTTGTACATAGGAGCAGTATTATAGTAGTTATATTCTTGTACATAGGAGTAGTATTATAGTAGTTCTATTCTTGTACATAGGAGCAATATTATAGTAGTTATATTCTTGTACATAGGAGCAGTATTATAGTAGTTATATTCTTGTACATAGGAGTAGTATTATAGTAGTTATATTCTTGTACATAGGAGCAGTATTATAGTAGTTATATTCTTGTACATAGGAGGTAGTATTATAGTAGTTATATTCTTGTACATAGGAGCAGTATTATAGTAGTTATATTCTTGTACATAGGAGTAGTATTATAGTAGTTATATTCTTGTACATATTAGCAATATTATAGTAGTTATATTCTTGTACATAGGAGCAGTATTATAGTAGTTATATTCTTGTACATAGGAGTAGTATTATAGTAGTTATATTCTTGTACATAGGAGGTAGTATTATAGTAGTTATATTCTTGTACATAGGAGCAATATTATAGTAGTTATATTCTTGTACATAGGAGTAGAATTATAGTAGTTATATTCTTGTACATAGGAGTAGTATTATAGTAGTTATATTCTTGTACATAGGAGTAGTATTATAGTAGTTATATTCTTGTACATAGGAGTAGTATTATAGTAGTTATATTCTTGTACATAGGAGTAGTATTATAGTAGTTATATTCTTGTACATAGGAGTAGTATTATAGTAGTTCTATTCTTGTACATAGGAGCAATATTATAGTAGTTATATTCTTGTACATAGGAGCAGTATTATAGTAGTTATATTCTTGTACATAGGAGTAGTATTATAGTAGTTATATTCTTGTACATAGGAGCAGTATTATAGTAGTTATATTCTTGTACATAGGAGGTAGTATTATAGTAGTTATATTCTTGTACATAGGAGCAGTATTATAGTAGTTATATTCTTGTACATAGGAGTAGTATTATAGTAGTTATATTCTTGTACATATTAGCAATATTATAGTAGTTATATTCTTGTACATAGGAGCAGTATTATAGTAGTTATATTCTTGTACATAGGAGTAGTATTATAGTAGTTATATTCTTGTACATAGGAGGTAGTATTATAGTAGTTATATTCTTGTACATAGGAGCAATATTATAGTAGTTATATTCTTGTACATAGGAGTAGAATTATAGTAGTTATATTCTTGTACATAGGAGTAGTATTATAGTAGTTATATTCTTGTACATAGGAGTAGTATTATAGTAGTTATATTCTTGTACATAGTAGTATTATAGTAGTTATATTCTTGTACATAGGAGGCAGTATTATAGTAGTTATATTCTTGTACATAGGAGTAGTATTATAGTAGTTATATTCTTGTACATAGTAGTATTATAGTAGTTATATTCTTGTACATAGGAGTAGTATTATAGTAGTTATATTCTTGTACATAGTAGTATTATAGTAGTTATATTCTTGTACATAGTAGTATTATAGTAGTTATATTCTTGTACATAGGAGTAGTATTATAGTAGTTATATTCTTGTACATAGGAGTAGTATTATAGTAGTTATATTCTTGTACATAGGAGGTAGTATTATAGTAGTTATATTCTTGTACATAGGAGTAGTATTATAGTAGTTATATTCTTGTACATAGGAGTAGTATTATAGTAGTTATATTCTTGTACATAGGAGGTAGTATTATAGTAGTTATATTCTTGTACATAGGAGCAGTATTATAGTAGTTATATTCTTGTACATAGGAGATAGTATTATAGTAGTTATATTCTTGTACATAGGAGGTAGTATTATAGAAGTTATATTCTTGTACATAGGAGGTAGCATTATAGTAGTTATATTCTTGTACATAGTAGTATTATAGTAGTTATATTCTTGTACATAGGAGGTAGTATTATAGTAGTTATATTCTTGTACATAGGAGCAGTATTAGGCTCCATTCACACGGAGTAACGCCAGGCGTTTTTTGTGTGTATTTTGTGTGTATTTTTACAGCCGTAAAAAGCAGTCTCCATTGAGTTCTATAGTAAAATACGCCTGTATTTTTACGTCCGTAATTTTACGGACGTAAAATAACGGACGTAAAATTACGGACGTAAAAAAACGCCAGCATTTTACTATAGAACTCAATGGAGACTGCTTTTTACGGCTGTAAAAATACACACAAAATACACACAAAGAACGCCTAGCGTTACTCCGTGTGAATGAAGCCTTATAGTAGTTATATTCTTGTACATAGGAGGTAGTATTATAGTAGTTATATTCTTGTACATAGGAGCAGTATTATAGTAGTTATATTCTTGTATATAGGAGGTAGTATTATAGTAGTTATATTCTTGTATATAGGAGGTAGTATTATAGTAGTTATATTCTTGTACATAGGAGGTAGTATTATAGTAGTTATATTCTTGTACATAGGAGTAGTATTATAGTAGTTATATTCTTGCACATAGGAGTAGTGTTATAGTAGTTATATTCTTGTACATAGTAGTATTATAGTAGTTATATTCTTGTACATAGGAGCAGTATTATAGTAGTTATATTCTTGTACATAGGGGTAGTATTATAGTAGTTATATTCTTGTATATAGGAGCAGTATTATAGAAGTTATATTCTTGTACATAGTAGTATTATAGTAGTTATATTCTTGTACATAGGAGCAGTATTATAGTAGTTATATTCTTGTACATAGGGGTAGTATTATAGTAGTTATATTCTTGTATATAGGAGGTAGTATTATAGTAGTTATATTCTTGTACATAGGAGTAGTATTATAGTAGTTATATTCTTGTACATAGGAGCAGTATTATAGTAGTTATATTCTTGTACATAGGAGGTAGTATTATAGTAGTTATATTCTTGTACATAGGAGCAGTATTATAGTAGTTATATTCTTGTACATAGGAGGTAGTATTATAGTAGTTATATTCTTGTACATAGGAGTAGTATTATAGTAGTTATATTCTTGTACATAGGAGGTAGTATTATAGTAGTTATATTCTTGTACATAGGAGGTAGTATTATAGTAGTTATATTCTTGTTATTGTTGTTAGTGATTAGTAGTCACTTCCTCCTTATGTGTAGTACACTTTTTAGCAGGTAGTGACAATGAGCCCTGGATAAAGTTCCCCATACCGCTCACAGATTACGCCCTTCACTTTAGGCCCTGAGGCTTGGAGATGATATTTAGGACACCAGTAAATGGATCTTCTTATTAAACCCATGACATATCTTGACTCTGTGGCTCCTTGTGATTGCTGCTCTGGGGGTGATAATATCAGTGGTGTCTGGGAATGTTCTGTCAGACTTATTAGGAGGCCATGTTGGGGCCCAGGGTGGTCTTCATGTGGACAGCAGTGGTCCTGTGTAGGTGGGGGGCGGTGGTACTGTGCACAGTGCTAACCGGGGAGGATGTCGGAGTGTAGGTGCTGTGCAGAGCCGCGCTGAGAACCGTAAACTGTCAGGCAGGAATTAAACAAGGCAAGAAAAGAGTCTGAGGAGATGCGGAGAATCCGATAAAAGCGCAAGTCACATTTAATGAGGGCTTTTTATAGCGTAGAGAAGGAGAAGACTGAGGCAGTGGCAGGAGGTCCTGTGTTAAGTGTGCGCCACTCACTGCGGAGATCCACCACGCACGTCTATTTCATGATAACGCCGACATCACATGCACACATCAAACATAAGACTGTATAAGTAGGGCAGGAGATAGCGGAGGGAAATGGGGCAATTAACCCCTGAAATTCACTATTTAGGTACTGTATAATTTGTATTATGGAGGCAGTGTATGGCACTATTATGTAGGCCTCATATGACAGTATTCTTAGGTACTTTATGTCGGCACTGATATGTAGACACTGTATGGCAGTATTGTGTAGGTGCCCTGTGGTAGTATTATGTTGTACAGTATGGCAGTGTTATAACGGCAGTGTATAACAGTATTTGTGTAGTTACTGTATGTTAGCAGTATATTATACCGTATGGTTGTGTTATGGCAGTACTGTGCAGACACTGTATGTTAGTATTATGTTGTATTATATGGTAGTGATATGTAGACAATGTATAGCAGTATTGTGTACGTACGGTATACTGTATGTTAGCATTATGTTGTACTATGTGGTAGTGATATGTAGAGACTATATAGCAGTATTGTTAGGTACTGTATGTTGGCACTGATATATGAAGACACTGTATGACAGTATTTGTGTAGTTACTGTTATTATACTGTATGGTTGTGTTATGGCAGTACTGTGCAGACACTGTATGTTAGTATTATGTTGTACTATATGGTAGTGATAGGTAGACACTATTGTGTACGTACTGTATGTTAAAGCATTATGTTGTACTATATGGTAGTGATATGTAGAGACTTTATGGCTGTATTGTATCGGTACTGTTTGTTAGTGTTATGTTGGACTTATGGTAGTGATATGTAGATACTGTATGGCTGTATACTGTAGGTACTTTATGTTAGCATTATGTTGTACTGTATAGCAGTGTTATGACAGTATTGTGTAGTCACTGTATGTTAGTATTATGTTATACTATATGGTAGTGATATTTAGACACTGTATGGCAGTATTGTGTAAGTAGTGTAGGCTGGCATTATGTTGTGCCATATGGCAATGTTATGACATTATTGTCTAGTCACTGTATGTTAGTATTATGTTGTACTATATGGTAGTGATATGTAGAGACTGTATGGCTGTATTCTGTAGGTACTTTATGTTAGCATTATGTTGCACTGTATGGCAGCGTTACAACAGTATTGTGTAGTCACTGTTTGTTAGTGTTATGTTGTACTATATGGTAGTGATATATAAACACTGGCAGTATTGTGTAGTCACTATATGTTAGTATTATATTACTGTATGGTAGTGATATGCAGACCCTGTTTGGCAGTATTGTGTAGGTATTATATGTTAGCATTATGTTGTACTTCATGGCAGTATTGTGAGTGTTGTATGTTATTACTATGTCTTTATTGTATGGCACTATAACGTGCACACTATGGTAATATCTTGTAAACATAGTATGGTTCTTTTTTTTATAGACACCCTATGGTAGTATTATTTGTAAACTATTTGAAAATATGTTCTAGTATTATTATGAGGGTACTATATGTCAGCGTTATGTAGATGTTGGTCTTATTTGATCATATACTATAGTAGTAGTATTTAGGAACTATACGCGGCACTCAATGGCGGTGACGCTCCGCTGTTCACTACCTATAAGATGCTGTGTGATGTATTGTGATATATCGCCTGTGTGATATCTGAAGCGCCATTTAGTGCAGATAATTAGACGTATCTCCGCCGCGTCCGTGTCGGCGCTTGCTGGGCGTCCCATGTGACGGTAACGCTGTGTTCTCCAGGCCGTCTTCTATGTTTAGATCTTGTCACAAGAAACTGATGGAAAGTGTCAAGGCTTTGATTAAATCTACAGAGAGAAATCCCCCTGAATGTGAACGGGAGGCGAGCGCTGCGCCAGTTATACGTCTGTGTCTTCCCGGATTATTATGGCCGCCTCGATCCAGACAGCCGGACAATGAGAAACATCAACCCTATAATAAAACAAGCAATAAAATAGGACTCTGGAGGGTGAGGAGAGGGGGGCGGCGGCGGAGACCAGGGGGGAGTGAGGGATGAAACAAGACAGGAGCTGTCACCAGTGAGACAACCACAGCATCAAAAAGAAGGACGCTGCAAAAATATTAGCGCCCTGTCTACAGCTCGTTGGGAGCGAGGGGTGATAAAGACAGGGAATGGCGTCACCTATCAAGTGATAACATCAAAAATTAGTACGTTGCAAAAATGGTAGCGCCCTCCCCCCCATGTATCCTATCCTTTTTGTGTGTTTGGATGTTTGTTACTCAATCACACAAGAAGGGATGAACGGATTTGAATGAAATTCGGCACATAGATAGATTGTAACCTCGATTAAGACATAGGCTACTTTTTATTCCGGTAAATGACATGGCTTCATGACCAGTAGGAATGAATTGATGTTCATACTAGACTAAAAGGACCCTTGATGACATCATCAAAGGTCCTTGAGCCGTCTAGGATAGGATCATGCTATTGTGTGGTTGGAGCTATATAGTATTGAAGCGGACAGTGTGGAAGCTGCTGAGAATGGTGTCTATTGGAAGGTGAGGAGAGGAGAACATGCAGAGTGTGTGTGGGCAAGAGGGGTATATGGGGCGTAGACTTTGTGTGAGTCAGAGGGGGGAATGTGGGCTCTGATGGGGGGGTGAAAATTATGCCAAATTTCATCAAAATCCATTCAGCCGTCTATAACACACAAGCTGCTCTGATACTAACATAAGAAAACCCTTTTTATCCAAGTTGCCAGATGTAGCAGAACTTAGGCAGAGATGTAGCACAGCTGGGTATGCTGTCCATATGCAGAGATGTAGTACAGCTGGGTATGTTGTCCATATGTAGAGGTGTAGGTAGAGTTGGGTATACTGTGCATATGCAGAGATGTAGCAGAGCCGAAGTGCCGGAGCAGGTGGAACATTGACAGCAGCAAGTGGCTAAATAAAAGTGAATTATCGCCAACAACAACATGCAGACCAAGTCACGGGCAGAGGCTAGTACTTTCTATAAAGTAACCACATGTGCAGAGAGAATTTTTGGTCAATGCAGAAAGTGGAGCCCAAAAATGGATTGGTGAACGAGAACCTAACATACAGTAGGTAACTCAGGGTTGCGACCACATAACACAGACCTGAAACCCGGCTTGGGAAGGAGAGACGGGTGTCGCGAGACAAAGGAGGACTGAGGGATGAGATGGGATGAGACAAGACCGGAGATGTCACCACCTACTCAATAACGATAACATCAAAAATTAGAATGTTGCAAAAATCTTAGCGCCCTGTATAGCTTTACATATTTTTAAAGAAGGAACGCGTTGTTGTGCAGATGGGATTTTTGTCTCACATTTTGAGAATTAAAAACGTGTCACACCCATCCAGTGTGTACAGGGTCTTAGTCTATCAGATAAACCAAGGCCGCAGCGTAATAATAAGTTCATCTAAGATTTCCTGCACTTCTGGATGTTACGAGATGATGAATGGAGACTTGTAAGGAGGAGAGTTTTCTGCTGGCGCTGGCTCATCACTATGCGCCTCAGACTGGAGACCCCGGCGGGGTACGCGCCATTAATCACCGCCTTTATTTACTACTGCGCCAGGGAAAAACATATGTAGAAAAACGCAGCCTTAACACCGTGCCCTCCGCGATCAATCTGGAAGTCTCACGGACACTCTGGGGAGTGGACGCCATCTGTGACCCCCCCCCCCACTCACACGTCGCGTCACATCACCCTCCCCAATCCTAGGGAAGATTCCACTGAGCCCATCATATTATCCCACGTATTCCCCATATATCCAACCCCCCTCCCCATCATTTATCCCACTGTGTTCTGCGTACCCTGATTGCTGACTGTAGGGGGCACCGACTAATCAGGCGCTTGCCCTTTAAAAATAAAAAATTTCATTAACCCTTCAGATGGAGGTCAGCCTTAGTCTCTGCACCAACCTATGAAGTTTGCGACCAATTCGGAAGCCAAGTAACCTAATTTTGTGGGTTCTCTGAGTAACCTGAAGAATATCTAGAAATTATATAAATTTAGGAGCTCGGACCGAGACGGGATTCGAATTTAGGGACTCGGCGATGCATCTATAGAGATGTTTTACTACTTCCTTTCTCCGCCCATCTTGTGTCAGTCTGCACTGCAGTTCTAGCATTCTATTCGTGAACCAGGAGGAGAGGACGCCGTCACGTTTCTGTATTCTGACCATGTCGTGATGGCCGCCCGTGTATTTTTCACAGATTAATTCTCTTGAGGTGCCAATAAGAAGTGATAGGGGGGAGGCGGAGGGGGGGGGGAAATGTCATTATGGAGCGAGAGGAGATATTATGATTACGGCTCCAGGGAAAACTTCTCCGAATGTAAATGAAATGATGAGAAAAGAGAGCGGCGCGGTATTAAGTGATTACAACGGGAAGGAATTAGATTGTGTTTTACTGGGAGGCCTCCATTATGTCAACATGGCCGCAGATTACTGGTGATTTGTCAATGGGCTCATCAGCCTGTAGCCGGGCCGTGGCCCACAGAGGTGACACCGAGAAATCCAATCTCCTCTGCCCTTTCAGCTTCCTGTCTAAAAAAGGGGACAGCCCTGAATTATTAATAATCTAATCTGACGGCGCTGTGTGGGTGTCAGGAGCGGGGGATGACAGGCCCGAGGCCTAGTGCGCACAGCAGAGCCGGAGAGCACTGTGATATTACAGGAGGGGGAGGTATCACATAGCTGAGGCTGAGATATATCTGATAGTATCACATAGCTGAGGCTGAGATATATCTGATAGTATCACATAGCTGAGGCTGAGATATATTTGATAGTATCACACAGCTATGGCTGAGATATATCCGATAGTATCACATATCTGCGGCTAAGATATATCTGATAGTATCACACAGCTGAGGCTGAGATATATCTGATAGTATCACATATCTGCGGCTGAGATATATCCAATAGTATCACACAGCTGAGGCTGAGATATATCCGATAGTATCACACAGCTGCGGCTGAGATATATCTGATAGTATCACACAGATGAGGCTGAGATATACCCGATAGTATCACATATCTGCGGCTGAAATATACCCGATAGTATCACACAGCTGAAGCTGAGATATATCCGATAGTATCACACAGCTGAGGCTAAGATATATCTGATAGTATCACATAGCTGAGGCTGAGATATATCTGATAGTATCACATAGCTGAGGCTGAGATTTATCTGATAGTATCACACAGCTGAGGCTGAGATATATCCGATAGTATCACATAGCTGAGGCTAAGATATATCTGATAGTATCACATAGCTGAGGCTGAGATATATCCGATAGTATCACATAGCTGCGGCTGAGATATACCCGATGGTATAGCACTGCTGAGGCTGAGATATATCCGATAGTATCATATATCTGCGGCTGAGATATATCCGATAGTATCACACAGCTGCGGCTGAGATATACCCAATGGTATAGCACTGCTGAGGCTGAGATATATCCAATAGTATCACACAGATGAGGCTGATATATATCCGATAGTATCACACTGCTGAGGCTGAGATATATCCAATAGTATCACACAGATGAGGCTGATATATATCCGATAGTATCACATAGTTGCGGCTGAGATATATCCGATAGTATCACACTGCTGAGGCTGAGATATATCCGATAGTATCACACAGATGAGGCTGATATATATCCGATAGTATCACACAGATGAGGCTGATATATATCCGATAGTATCACATAGCTGCGGCTGAGATATATCCGATAGTATCACACTGCTGAGGCTGAGATATATCCGATAGTATCACACAGATGAGGCTGATATATATCCGATAGTATCACATAGCTGAGGCTAAGATATATCTGATAGTATCATATATCTGCGGCTGAGATATATCCGATAGTATCACACAGCTGCGGCTGAGATATACCCGATGGTATAGCACTGCTGAGGCTGAGATATATCCAATAGTATCACACAGATGAGGCTGATATATATCCGATAGTATCACACTGCTGAGGCTGAGATATATCCAATAGTATCACACAGATGAGGCTGATATATATCCGATAGTATCACACTGCTGAGGCTGAGATATATCCAATAGTATCACACAGATGAGGCTGATATATATCCGATAGTATCACACTGCTGAGGCTGAGATATATCCAATAGTATCACACAGATGAGGCTGATATATATCCGATAGTATCACACTGCTGAGGCTGAGATATATCCGATAGTATCACACAGCTGAGGCTGAGATATATCTGATAGTATCACACAGCTGAGGCTGCGATAGACCCGATATCTCTCATGATGGGCTTAGATACTCCAGACATTATCATCCATGAGGGGGTTATATATATATATATATACCAGACAGTATCACACATGACAGACTTAGGCTGTGTTCAGATCACGTTTTTATATCTACCACCTCACCCTATATTACCGACACCTGGTTTTGTCTTCAAAAACTGCCCATAAAATCCTAGCTGTGTGAACGCAGCCTGTAGGTAATGAGCGTGCGGTTATTTCGGGGATGAGGCGCTGCATCCATTCAGCGAGTACCCGACAGACAATTAGGTAGAAGAGCGCGCTCAATGAGCCTTGTCTAAGGAGCTTGTGAGCTTGTGTCATTTGCATCCGTCTGTGCGGCCCACCATCACCACACAAAGGACCTCGGAGATGCCAGCCCGTGCCCTCTGCCAATGATCCGCATCCCATCCCCGCCCCCGCAGTAACCTCATACAAGGGGGTCTCCGGCCCCTGCTCCGGGGGTGGATACTGCAGAGGAGAGGAGTCCTTTCATGTGGGATCTAAGAGGAGCCGAATCAGCAGGAGGCAGCGGGGCCACAGAGGCCTGTACCAGCCACTCATGTATCTGTGTGAAGACGGTGTATCTAAGCCGCTGTATCTCACCCCGGGTCACTACTGCTCAGTCACTCAAAGAAGTTAGAAAATCTCATTATACTCTATAGGACGGCTGATTGTGAAAACTATCGGTGCCTTTCCCACTCACTATATATCCGTACACTGTATTCTATCCCTTCTTATGAGCACCCTGCATACGTGCAATGGCCGCCATCTTAGCGCCCGGCTCTCAGTCAGTGTAAATGATGCGGCGCACTATTTAGCGGTGTATTTTCTGGCGGTATATTTCCCTAACTGGCTGTCCGTACACTGAGGATGGCGGTGGTAATCGCCCTCCTGGGAGGGGGAGGCTCATTACACTTACATTACATACAGCCCCGGGGTTAGAGTCGATGCGTTTTTAATCGCGGCCATATTTCATCATATTTGCGCTCGGTTCATCGGCACTTCCTTAGTCTTGCTCCAGATATTTCTGAGGATGATCGAATAGTCAGAATTCCTCCGTTTCTATTTTGCCGCTCCATAGAAATAAAGTTTATATACTCATCTCTCTTACGTTTTACGCCTTGCGGGGTACGACATTGACAATGGCGGTCGTAATGATCACGGCATTTGGTAACCCCAACCATAATATTCATTGGAGGCATTGGATGGGGATTGATCTGACGTATCTAAGCCTGCCCTGTGTGATACTGCCTATGAGGCCTACAAAATGGAGGAGATTTACTAACTAAGGGAAATCCGGTGTTTGTGGCCCATAGCAACCAATCACAGCGCAGCTTTCAGTTCATATAGTGGTGTTCACCAATGAAAGCGGCGCTGTGATTGGTTGAAGTCTTCCCCAATATGGTCACAAAATGGCTTCTTACCACGTCAGTCAGAGGCTGGAAAGTCAATTGCCATAGTTACCCTAGTTGTCAAATGGGACTACTTTTCGGGGA
Organism: Leptodactylus fuscus; assembly: GCF_031893055.1. NCBI lineage: Eukaryota > Metazoa > Chordata > Amphibia > Anura > Leptodactylidae > Leptodactylus > Leptodactylus fuscus. The sequence continues at coordinate 149,918,700 of NC_134271.1, forward strand.
GACAATCCCAGTAAAATAAGGGGGTCACTTCTTCTATTCCGATGGCAGCCATGACTAGCGTAGATCATCCTTACCAACTTTTTGACTAAGCCATCCAGAGAACAGCTCATGGGGGGTGCCTTGAAAATTTTCGGGTGAAGTCACACCCCCTATGTGTGTCACTGTGCCCCTTTTTGTATATATCGCCCCCTTTCTTGTGACATGGTTGCTGAATGGTATATTCTCGCCCCGTTTTCGGACATTAATAATTAAGAAAGAGCCCAAATGACTTCTACCTCAGTGGCTCGGTAGATTTTCCTCCTTTGAGAGTACAGGAGGTCGCCCCATTTTTCGGGAGAGTCGTGAAGTATGTTGTATATGTGAAACTATTGCCCAGTCGTCAACTAAATCGTTATCTCTACTCACAAAATGTCCGCCATAGTGTACGGCACCCTATATCTTACATATATTGTTGGTAGTGACAACAGCAAAATGGCGGCCATGATGGCGTAGATCAGTTACCCTTCAATCCAATGGATATGAAACTTTCCTCACAAAATGGTGGCCTATGTTGTCCTATAGAGCTGATATTTCTAAGTCTGAGGGGATATAAGATGGCGTCCATTTTGTGTATGGCGGCCTGCTTTCTAAAGCTGATGTTTTGCCCCATCAAGCGAAGTGCCCATGAGGGAATGGACAGCCTTACTATAGCCACCTTGTCCCCCGTCAGTTCCAAAATGGCCGCCGACGTTACAGGAAAAAAAACTTAAGAGGCTGCCACGTTTTCCCTCACGTCGGACACCTAGCACTCATGCGCTGAGAGAGATATTATTCTGCAATTAAGAAGCCATTTTGTGGTCCAGTAGCCAGTAATATTCCAGTCTAATGCGGCTATTTATCATCCTCCCTCGTGCTGTTTTTGATGGTTTCGTGGTGATATCTTGTGGAAAATTAAGGAAAGATAAATGTAGGCGACTTCTCATGTGTGACACCGGGCTCAGGGTCCCTTCTCGAAAATTAATAATGAAAAAAGCGGAAAAAAAATCGCTATTATGCGGCGAGAGTCCCTTTGTGGCGGCCCTGGAAGCCCCTCATCTAGCGCCGCTTCGCCGTCCCGCTGGGGGGGGAGCTTTTATTACATTCCCTAGAGCTCCGTTGGATTTTTGTCTCTAAGAAGAAATAATTTGATTTCTAGAGAGCTGCCCCGAGGCTGAATCCATTGTTTCTTATTTGATTTTGCTTTAATTGAAGTCTTTCCCCTCCCTCCTCCGCTCCGCTGGGTCTTTATATTAAGTTACTTGACAGAAAATAAAATTTATAACGTGAAAAATTTGTGTCGGAGAAGATTAGGGTTTATGGCGGCTTCTCCGTCGTACAAGTCGCAGCTTGGGTGACCTCTACCAATGGGAGTTTGGGGATCGCTGTTCCCAAAATCTGTCATACAGATGAGTGCCACATCAATAATGTATCGGGGTAGAATTTTGCCCACGTGATGTTGTAGGAACATACGTGACCATGATTGGCCCCGTAACCAGAAAGAAAACTGGCTACCATCAAAGGAGGCATCCAGTCGATAATCCACGAAAGCAAAGTATCTTTTCAGCTCAATGTCCACCTCCTGGAGAGAAGGATGGCATAACCTTTGGGTCTTCTCTTCTTATCTTGACCTGCTTATGTCACAGTCTAAACTGGGGCAACCCTCTCAAAGAATCCTTTTTTTGTGAGAACATGTGTGTCCACTATATCCTTATCCATAACCATCTCCATGGGTCCCTTGGTGAGAACATGGGTGTCCACTATACCCGTATCCATAACCATCTCCAAGGGTCCCTTGGTCAGAACATGGGTGTCCACTATATCTGTATCCATAACCATCTCCATGAGTCCCTTGGTGAGAACATGGGTGTCCACTATACCCGCATCCATAACCATCTCCATGGGTGCCTTGGTGAGAACATGGGTGTCCACTATATCTTTATCTATAATCATCTCCATGCACCCCTTGGTGAGAACATGGGTGTCCACTATATCCTTATCCATAACCATCTCCATGGGTCCCTTGGTGAGAACATGGGTGTCCACTATATCTGTATCCATAACCATCTCCATGGGTCCCTTGGTCAGAACATGGGTGTCCACTATACCCGCATCCATAACCATCTCCATGGGTCCCTTGGTGAGAACATGGGTGTCCACTATACCCGTATCCATAACCATCTCTAAGGGTCCCTTGGTCAGAACATGGGTGTCCACTATATCTGTATCCATAACCATCTCCATGAGTCCCTTGGTGAGAACATGGGTGTCCACTATACCCGTATCCATAACCATCTCTAAGGGTCCCTTGGTCAGAACATGGGTGTCCACTATATCTGTATCCATAACCATCTCCATGGGTCCCTTGGTCAGAACATGGGTGTCCACTATATCTGTATCCATAACCATCTCCATGAGTCCCTTGGTGAGAACATGGGTGTCCACTATACCCGCATCCATAACCATCTCCATGGGTGCCTTGGTGAGAACATGGGTGTCCACTATATCTTTATCTATAATCATCTCCATGCACCCCTTGGTGAGAACATGGGTGTCCACTATATCCTTATCCATAACCATCTTCATAGGTCCCTATATCCTTATCCATAACCATCTCCATAGGTCCCTTGGTGAGAACATGGGTGTCCACTATACCCGTATCCATAACCATCTCCATGGGTCCCTTGGTGAGAACATGGGTGTCCACTATATCTTTATCCATAATCATCTCCATACGCCCCTTGGTGAGAACATGGGTGTCCACTATATCCTTATCCATAACCATCTCCATAGGTCCCTTGGTGAGAACATGGGTGTCCACTATATCCTTATCCATAATCATCTCCATGCGCCCCTTGGTGAGAACATGGGTGTCCACTATATCCTTATCCATAACCATCTTCATAGGTCCCTATATCCTCATCCATAACCATCTCCATAGGTCCCTTGGTGAGAGCATGGGTGTCCACTATACCCGTATCCATAACCATCTCCACAGGTCCCTTGGTGAGAACATGGGTGTCCACTATACCCGTATCCATAACCATCTCCATGGGTCCCTTGGTGAGAACATGCGTGTCCACTATATCTTTATCCATAATCATCTCCATGCGCCCCTTGGTGAGAACATGGGTGTCCACAATACCCGTATCCACAACCATCTTCATGGATCCCTTGGTGAGAATGTGATGTTCACATCAATATGTTGCATCACGCACCAATGACCAAAAAGTTAGTCAAGAGAACCTGTTCTGTGTTCGTCATATGCTCCGGATGAATAATGTAATTGGGTAGAAGATTGTATCATAAGCATGTGTGACTACATAGCCAAAATTAGAAGTTGGCCACCATCAACGAGGACATCATATGAACAACTCACAATGGCAAAGGATGGTGGAGGGCTTTTCAGTTCATCTCTCCGGCCCTTGACTGTTTTAGTCATTGAAATGCCACCACCCATTCCAAAGTGTAGTAGAGTCCGTCTACGTTGGGCCAACTATCTCCATGAACCTCTTAGTGAGAACATGGGTGTCCTCCATTCCCATGTCCACACTTTGTTACACCATACAACAATGACCAAATTATTCATAGAGAAACAGTACTCTAGGTACTCCATATGCTTTAATAAAGAACATGGAGAGATGTTGTCCAATGTGGACAACCCCTTTAAGTCTACATCACGTAGGGCAGAAGGTTGTGGAAGGTGTAAACATCTGAAATTACAAGTTGTGGATCCTAAAACGTTCCCAATATTAAATACTGTAATACCCAGGGAAGAATCGGGTCCTGTAAGTGTAGGGTGCACAGGGTAGGATATACTGAGGTCTCTCTAACCTTCCTTGATAGCTGAGGGACCAGCCTGTCTATGGCCTTCCTATCACTATGTAAGTGTAGTCACATGTGAGGCCAGACAAGGATCCATCTCCCCGCTATGTTTGTATTCGTTCTCTCCATGTATACAGAAAGCCCTGTCTGTGCCAGTTCCTCTCCGAGTGGCGTCTCATGTAAGATATCACTGAATGGCCGCCTCGTATGCTGTGCACATTACGCTCAACTGCTGATACAATACCTATTATTAGTGCCGGAAACAGCGGGATGGCAGGCTGTCATTTCTCGCCGTGATATGTCCGTGAGCTGAGAAAATGCTTTCTGCTGTTGTGAATATTGCATCTGTATGCTGGAGGCAGAATCAGGACCCGGAGCTGCGTGTCTCTCTGCAATATGGGAGACGAAAATGACAACTTAAAAAGCATGTCTGTCTACAACCAAAAAATGTACCAATATACTCCCTATGTATGAGAATATAACTACTATAATACTACTCCTATGTACAAGAATATAACTACTATAATACTACTCCTATGTACAAGAATATAACTACAATAGTACTACTCCTATGTACAAGAATATAACTACTATAATACTGCCCCCTATGTACAAGAATATAACTACTATAATACTGCTCCTATATACAAGAATATAACTACTATAATACTGCTCCTATGTACAAGAATATAACTACTATAATACTACTCCTATGTACAAGAATATAACTACTATAATACTACTCCTATGTACAAGAATATAACTACTATAATACTACTATGTACAAGAATATAACTACTATAATACTACTCCTATATACAAGAATATAACTACTATAATACTACCTACTATGTACAAGAATATAACTACTATAATACTACTCCTATGTACAATAATATAACTACTATAATACTGCCCCCTATGTACAAGAATATAACTACTATAATACTGCTCCTATGTACAAGAATATAACTACTATAATACTGCTCCTATATACAAGAATATAACTACTATAATACTACCTACTATGTACAAGAATATAACTACTATAATACTGCTCCTATGTACAAGAATATAACTACTATAATACTACCTCCTATGTACAAGAATATAACTACTATAATACTACTCCTATGTACAAGAATATAACTACTATAATACTGCCCCCTATGTACAAGAATATAACTACTATAATACTGCTCCTATGTACAAGAATATAACTACTATAATACTGCTCCTATATACAAGAATATAACTACTATAATACTACCTACTATGTACAAGAATATAACTACTATAATACTACTCCTATGTACAAGAATATAACTACTATAATACTACCTCCTATGTACAAGAATATAACTACTATAATACTGCTCCTATGTACAAGAATATAACTACTATAATACTACCTCCTATGTACAAGAATATAACTACTATAATACTACTCTTATGTACAATAATATAACTACTATAATACTGCTCCTATGTACAATAATATAACTACTATAATACTGCTCCTATGTACAAGAATATAACTACTATAATACTACCTCCTATGTACAAGAATATAACTACTATAATACTGCCCCTATGTACAAGAATATAACTACTATAATACTACCTCCTATGTACAAGAATATAACTACTATAATACTACCTCCTATGTACAAGAATATAACTACTATAATACTGCCCCCTATGTACAAGAATATAACTACTATAATACTACCTCCTATGTACAAGAATATAACTACTATAATACTACTCCTATGTACAAGAATATGACTACTATAATACTGCTCCTATGTACAAGAATATAACTACTATAATACTACTCCTATGTACAAGAATATAACTACTATAATACTACTCCTATGTACAAGAATATAACTACTATAATACTACTCCTATGTACAAGAATATAACTACTATAATACTACTCCTATGTACAAGAATATAACTACTATAATACTACTCCTATGTACAAGAATATAACTACTATAATACTACTCCTATGTACAAGAATATAACTACTATAATACTGCTCCTATGTACAAGAATATAACTACTATAATACTGCTCCTATGTACAAGAATATAACTACTATAATACTGCTCCTATGTACAAGAATATAACTACTATAATACTACCTCCTATGTACAAGAATATAACTACTATAATACTACTCCTATATACAAGAATATAACTACTATAATACTACCTCCTATGTACAAGAATATAACTACTATAATACTACCTCCTATGTACAAGAACATAACTACTATAATACTACTCCTATGTACAAGAATATAACTACTATAATACTACTCCTATGTACAAGAATATAACTACTATAATACTGCTCCTATGTACAAGAATATAACTACTATAATACTACCTCCTATGTACAAGAATATAACTACTATAATACTACTCCTATGTACAAGAATATAACTACTATAATACTGCCCCCTATGTACAAGAATATAACTACTATAATACTGCTCCTATGTACAAGAATATAACTACTATAATACTGCTCCTATATACAAGAATATAACTACTATAATACTACCTACTATGTACAAGAATATAACTACTATAATACTACTCCTATGTACAAGAATATAACTACTATAATACTACCTCCTATGTACAAGAATATAACTACTATAATACTGCTCCTATGTACAAGAATATAACTACTATAATACTACCTCCTATGTACAAGAATATAACTACTATAATACTACTCTTATGTACAATAATATAACTACTATAATACTGCTCCTATGTACAATAATATAACTACTATAATACTGCTCCTATGTACAAGAATATAACTACTATAATACTACCTCCTATGTACAAGAATATAACTACTATAATACTGCCCCTATGTACAAGAATATAACTACTATAATACTACCTCCTATGTACAAGAATATAACTACTATAATACTACCTCCTATGTACAAGAATATAACTACTATAATACTGCCCCCTATGTACAAGAATATAACTACTATAATACTACCTCCTATGTACAAGAATATAACTACTATAATACTACTCCTATGTACAAGAATATGACTACTATAATACTGCTCCTATGTACAAGAATATAACTACTATAATACTACTCCTATGTACAAGAATATAACTACTATAATACTACTCCTATGTACAAGAATATAACTACTATAATACTACTCCTATGTACAAGAATATAACTACTATAATACTACTCCTATGTACAAGAATATAACTACTATAATACTACTCCTATGTACAAGAATATAACTACTATAATACTGCTCCTATGTACAAGAATATAACTACTATAATACTGCTCCTATGTACAAGAATATAACTACTATAATACTGCTCCTATGTACAAGAATATAACTACTATAATACTACCTCCTATGTACAAGAATATAACTACTATAATACTGATCCCATGTACAAGAATATAACTACTATAATACTGCTCCTATGTACAAGAATATAACTACTATAATACTACCTCCTATGTACAAGAATATAACTACTATAATACTACTCCTATATACAAGAATATAACTACTATAATACTACCTCCTATGTACAAGAATATAACTACTATAATACTACCTCCTATGTACAAGAACATAACTACTATAATACTACTCCTATGTACAAGAATATAACTACTATAATACTACTCCTATGTACAAGAATATAACTACTATAATACTACTCCTATGTACAAGAATATAACTACTATAATACTGCCCCTATGGAATATAGACCTGAACACCATTGACATGAGATATATATATATATATATATATATATATATATATATATATATAATTTCTTGTACGGCCCCCTACCTATAGTTAACCCTTTACACTCCCCTCCTATACCCATCGGTGATGGAAGTTACATGTGATATCCGCCACATAATAGCCGATCCCTGTCTGTCTTCATTTATTACAAACGTTAAACGCACAGCGTGACGCAAATCGCTGCTTCTTCTCACAAGATCTATACTTGATATTAATTCAACATGAAGTACCTATAAACACTTCTTACGGATACATAAGTGTCAACCATTTCACCAAATTAAGACAAATTAAACCGCCGGCGCTGCATGTAAATGTATATCTATAAGAGGCTGCGATAAGAATGGGGTTAACATGAAAGAAGTAGGCTGAGGCGCTGGGAGTCTTCCAAGAAGCGGTGGGGGGGGGGGGAGTCGGCGTTTGATGAATTTACGTTCATTATTTGATTTAAAATTCTCATTACGAAGGCGACGAGAAAGGTTCATTCATCTTAGATACCCCCTTCCCAACCTCCGCCCCACCGCCATCACTTACTGGTTCACCCCCACCAGGCGAGAAGGAGAGTATATTGGCTGGAGGCGGGGGGGCAGAATATTGGCCGCTTATATTTCATTCATTATTACGCCTGCAGGCCCTATCATGCCCTAATGGATGCGGCCTGCAAGGAAAGAGGCCTACGGAGCCTAGTTGCCATGGTGAAGCTAAGGCCTACAGATGTTGGGGTGTGGTAGGCTAATGCATAGTGGGCCATAATGGCATAATTTGATGAGATCATTACGCGCCGCGTTTCCCTTTCCGCCGACATTTGGACGTGACAAACGACTGTAAATCTACTGATCTAATAAGTCGTCCTCTTCAGGCCTAGTGCGAAATGAGAACCAGGATGACAGGAGATAGGACCGATTCCGCGCCGCCCTGCAACCTTTACATTTTTGTCTTCTTTTTTCCACCATCTATTGTGAAGGAACGTTCTAGACAATCCAATCTTGTAAACGTGACGGGTGACTTGTGGGGCCGGGGAAAGGTTATCAGCTCCATGTTAATGCCGCCTATCACTGGACAGGCCCGGCCGGCCGCAGTTAATGGGTTTCGTCAGAATAATGAAGCTGAAAGCGCCCTAAAAAGCCGCAGACAAGAGAGTCTTAGAAAAAAGACGAGTCTAATTCGCCGCTGCCATTGAAATCAGACTCATATGACACTGGCGGGAACAATGGCCGCCATCTCTTATTACCAGCTCTCATTGTCCTTCGGACATCCATTATGTTTTAGTACAATGTACCGCTCCTTCACGCCTAAACCCGTCACGTGATACATGTCAGCAGTCACCGCAGAGACTGTACTGTCCGTCAACGGTGAGCAAGTAGGGTCTGGTATATAGAGAGACGGTGATATCACTGTATATACATCACTGGTGAGAGGTCACTCAGAGTATAGTGATCAGTACTACAAACTGATCACCAGGACATAGAGATCAGTGATATCACTGTATATAAATCACTAGTGAGAGGTCACCTAGAGTATAGTGATCAGTACTACACACCGGATCACCAGGACATACAGAGACGGTGATATCATTGTATATACATCACTGGTGACAGGTCACCCAGAGCATAGTGATCAGTACTACACATAGATCACCAAGACATAGAGCTGTGGTATCACTGTATATACATCACTAGTGAGAGGTCACCTAGAGTATAGTGATCAGTACTACACACTGATCACCAGGAAATATAGAGCAGTGATATCACTGTATATACAGTACATCACTAGTGAGAGGTCACCTATATAGTGATCAGTACTACACACTGATCACCAGGAAATATAGAGCAGTGATATCACTGTATATACAGTACATCACTAGTGAGAGGTCACCTATATAGTGATCAGTACTACACACCAGATCACCAGGACATAGAGCTGTGATATCACTGTATATACATCACTGGTGACAGGTCACCTACAGTATAGTGATCAGTACTACACACAGATCACCAGGACATAGAGCAGTGATATCACTGTATATACACCCAGAGTATAGTGATCAGTACTACACACCAGATCAAAAGGACATAGAGCAGTGATATCACTGTATATACATCACTAGTGAGAGGTCACCTAGAGTATAGTGATCAGTACACACCAGATCAAAAGGACATAGAGAGACGGGGATATCACTGTATATACATCACTGGTGAGAGGTCACCTATATAGTGATCAGTACTACACACTGATCACCAGGACATAGAGCAGTGATATCACTGTATATACACCCAGAGTATAGTGATCAGTACTACACACTGATCACCAGGACATAGAGATATCACTGTATATACATCACTGGTGAGAGGTCACCTATATAGTGATCAGTACTACACACAGATCACCAGGACATAGAGCAGGGATATCACTGTATATACACCTAGAATATAGTGATCAGTACTATACGCAAGTGAACAGCACATAGGGTTAATCTCAGGGAATTGTCTTGCCGGGGAGGCCGGGGACGTCATTCATTGAGGCTCGGCACGGAGAAGACGACGTTACAGACTACTGACTAGCTTTGCCTTAATGACAATATTACTCTGGTGCGGACTCGCTACACCGACCTGGATTGGCGCGCTAATGTTAATGATATTATTATGCCTTCAGTTGAATACAATACCTGGCGTCTGCGGAACATTTATTTCCTATAGATTATCTGTTTGTTCCCGCGCTCTCTCCCCCGCTACGTGTTTGTTATGCAGCCAAAGGCAAGTGCTCAGCGAGGACAGCGTCGGAGAGTTCAGCGCTCCGCCGCCGCTCCCCGGCATCCCTCACCTGCCGTGTGTCAGGACTAATAAGCCATTAGTCAGTTATCGCTATATCGATTTTTAGTAGCCCTTTATTTATTTATTCACGTCGCGGCGGCTGAGGGATCGTGGGAAAAAAAAAATGACTTCCATCCCGCGGCACCGAAGCAATTTTTTTACGACCGCTTTGGAAAAGACTCTTGGGGGTTCGGAGGGAAGAAGAAATTGAAGGGAGCGTTGCGTTTGTGAACTCGGCCGTCGAGATTTCTTTTCACAGTATGACTGACGGGAGAAGGAAACGGAGATAATGGAACGGCTATGGGCACCGCGAAGAAAGGAGGCGATGCCAAGTCGATACCAGGTTGGAAATCCGGCATTGGGATGGGGATTAGGCTAATCAGTTTTTCCCATAAGGCTACGGGGTTGCGTTGTCCTTTACCGACAGCTGAGCGTGACAGCGCACACGCTTCAGCTCCGATCCCTCTCCAAACCACAATTGTAATTCCGAGCTGATGAAGTTCTCAAGTCGGGTAAAACAGTCCTAGCATATAAATGACACCGACTTCCTGCACCATTGTCAGAAAACCGCGCCGCTCCTTACCCACCGAGACTCGCATCGTCCAACCAGGAAGCCCAGTCACCTCCCCGTATTAACCCGGCTTCCCGACCGCATCGAAACAGGAAAGAGAGTGCAAGCTCCTGCGCCTAATGAGCTGATAAACAATCAATGGTTACTGATTTCTGGCCTTAATTACGGAAAGGAAGTCCTCCGCCCCGGCGAGAGATTAAAACCGTGATTTTCATATGACGAGAGGTCGAAACTATTAGGACGTTCATGGCTTCTAACCTAGAAAGTTAGTAAAAAATATAATTTTGCCCGCAGTACCGCTTCTGTCCTGCACGGCAGTAGCGAGTCGTTGCCATTGACAGAAGTGTCACAGCCCCGCCAGCTGTAAGGCTCAATTCACTCAAACCATTGATTTTTATAATGCCGTAACTTTTTCACAAAACGAACGCCAGGAATGCCGAGCCCTTCGTCTGGAGCGGCAGGAAGAGTTCTACGACGTGGACCGATTAGGAAAATTGTCCATAATTCCCCTTTAAGTGGAAAAATGAAGCCAATGTCTGCGTTTGCCTTGTTTTATGAGCTGGTTTATGAGCCCTGAGATGGAGAGTGGTCCGCCGAGAGAGTCGTTACGTGTGCTTGGGTTTCGCATCGTAGTCAAGTGTCCATTTAATCTGTTTTTGACAATGTGATGGCGCTCCCGCACCTACCCTCTGTTATCAGCTCTGCTGCACAAGACCTTCTGCAAGCATTGTCCAGGATCAGGGTGTAGCCGGCAGGTCAGGAAGCCGCAGGGCCAGATAAGTTTCCCATGGGACCGCCGGGGACTGTAGTGTCAGCCAAGAGAGGGGAAGGAAGCGAGAGTAACCGAGGGGAAAGGAGCAACTTCTTATAAGTCTGGTGCTCGCAACTACTCACACTTCACCTACATTCACTGTCCTTCTACTACACAACTGCCAGCATTAAGTCACTATCACACATCAGAGGCTTAGATACACCGACAGTATCACACATGATGGGATTAGATACACAGTTCAGTATACAGTATCACACAGGATAGGATTAGATACACGGCTCAGTATACAGTATCACACAGGATAGGATTAGATACACGGCTCAGTATACAGTATCACACATCATAGGATTAGATACACAGCTCAGTATACAGTATCACACATCATAGGATTAGATACACAGCTCAGTATACAGTATCACACAGGATAGGATTAGATACACGGCTCAGTATACAGTATCACACATCATAGGATTAGATACACAGCTCAGTATACAGTATCACACATCATAGGATTAGATACACAGCTCAGTAATACAGTATCACACAGGATAGGATTAGATACACAGCTCAGTATACAGTATCACACAGGATAGGATTAGATACACAGCTCAGTATACGATATCACACAGGATAGGATTAGATACACAGCTCAGTATACGGTATCACACAGGATAGGATTAGATACACAGCTCAGTATACGGTATCACACAGGATAGGATTAGATACACAGCTCAGTATACGGTATCACACAGGATAGGATTAGATACACAGCTCAGTATACGGTATCACACAGGAAAGGATTAGATACACTGCTCAGTATACAGTATCACACAGGATAGGATTAGATACACAGCTCAGTATACGGTATCACACCGGAAAGGATTAGATACACTGCTCAGTATACAGTATCACACAGGATAGGATTAGATACACAGCTCAGTATACAGTATCACACAGGATAGGATTAGATACACAGCTCAGTATACAGTATCATACAGGGTAGGATTAGATACAGCTCAGTATACAGTATCACAGGATAGGATTAGATACACAGCTCAGTATACAGTATCACACAGGATAGGATTAGATACACAGCTCAGTATACAGTATCACACAGGGTAGGATTAGATACACGGCTCAGTATACAGTATCACACAGGATAGGATTAGATACACAGCTCAGTATACAGTATCACACAGGATAGGATTAGATACACTGCTCAGTATACAGTATCACACAGGATAGGCTTAGATACACAGCTCAGTATACAGTATCACACAGGATAGGATTAGATACACAGCTCAGTATACAGTATCACACAGGATAGGATTAGATACACAGCTCAGTATACAGTATCACACAGGAAAGGATTAGATACACAGCTCAGTATACAGTATCACACAGGATAGGATTAGATACACAGCTCAGTATACAGTATCACACAGGATAGGATTAGATACTCAGCTCAGTATACAGTATCACACAGGATAGGATTAGATACACAGCTCAGTATACAGTATCACACAGGATAGGATTAGATACACAGCTCAGTATACAGTATCACACAGGATAGGATTAGATACACAGCTCAGTATACAGTATACAGGATAGGATTAGATACACAGCTCAGTATACAGTATCACACAGGATAGGATTAGATACACAGCTCAGTATACAGTATACAGGATAGGATTAGATACACAGCTCAGTATACAGTATCACACAGGATAGGATTAGATACACAGCTCAGTATACAGTATCACACAGGATAGGATTAGATACACAGCTCAGTATACAGTATCACACAGGATAGGATTAGATACACATCTCAGTATACAGTATCACACAGGATAGGATTAGATACACAGCTCAGTATACAGTATACAGGATAGGATTAGATACACAGCTCAGTATACAGTATCACACAGGATAGGATTAGATACTCAGCTCAGTATACAGTATCACACAGGATAGGATTAGATACACAGCTCAGTATACAGTATCACACAGGATAGGATTAGATACACAGCTCAGTATACAGTATCACACAGGATAGGATTAGATACACAGCTCAGTATACAGTATCACACAGGATAGGATTAGATACACAGCTCAGTATACAGTATCACACAGGATAGGATTAGATACACAGCTCAGTATACAGTATCACACAGGATAGGATTAGATACACAGCTCAGTATACAGTATCACACAGGATAGGATTAGATACACAGCTCAGTATACAGTATCACACAGGATAGGATTAGATACACAGCTCAGTATACAGTATCACACAGGATAGGATTAGATACACAGCTCAGTATACAGTATCACACATGATAAGATTAGATACACAGCTCAGTATACAGTATCACACAGGATAGGATTAGATACACAGCTCAGTATACAGTATCACACAGGATAGGATTAGATACACAGCTCAGTATACAGTATCACACAGGATAGGATTAGATACACAGCTCAGTATACAGTATCACACATGACAGGATTAGATACACAGCTCAGTATACAGTATCACACAGGATAGGATTAGATACACAGCTCAGTATACAGCATCACACAGGATAGGATTAGATACACAGCTCAGTATACAGCATCACACAGGATAGGATTAGATACACAGCTCAGTATACAGTATCACACAGGATAGGATTAGATACACAGCTCAGTATACAGTATCACACAGGATAGGATTAGATACACAGCTCAGTATACAGTATCACACATGACAGGATTAGATGCACAGCTCAGTATACAGTATCACACAGGATAGGATTAGATACACAGCTCAGTATACAGTATCACAAAGGATAGGATTAGATACACAGCTCAGTATACAGTATCACACAGGATAGGATTAGATACACAGCTCAGTATACAGTATCACAGATTATAGGATTAGATACACAGCTCAGTATACAGTATCACACAGGATAGGATTAGATACACAGCTCAGTATACAGTATCACACATGACAGGATTAGATGCACAGCTCAGTATACAGTATCACACAGGATAAGATTGGATACATGATTTAGCAGACAGTATCACACATAATAGGCTTAGATACAGGGTTTTCCTATCTGATCTGACATAGTACCCCATGATTGTCAGGTCCCTGTTCACACATGACTTGTCACTGCCATTGCCGACCCCCACCTTCATTATAAGCACCAGTCATATTAGCTCCCTGGCTCCGCTCAGATCTCTCCCAGTGAGCAGGGAGGGTGGCACGAGCTGGCGGGGGGAGTGGGGCACAGATGCCAGCCAGGGGCTTGTGAACTTTAACAAGTAAATGGTGGAATTAATGTGCAGCTGAGCTTAATTACACAAATTAACCAATTAGTAACAGGTGTACGTGTGGGAAGCGGCTGCCAGAAATAGATGGAAGTGTTACCGCCAGCACCTGCCCTTCCTTCCCACTCCCCGGTACAGAGCTGCTGCACTGTATGTGCCTGGGGGCATCAATCTGGATCATTACTGGTGCTGCCCAGGAGTCATCGAGCGCCACACGCCCAGTTATTGTATCCTGTAGGTATAAACCAGTTGGATACTTTGTTATTAGACCAGATTGCTAATTAAATCATCAGCTATCCTAATGAGAGAATCATTAACAAGAAAGACAATGTGCTACAGGGGGCGCTGTCCAGGCAGAGACAAGAGCATATAGACAATTAATGATTAACCAGGGGCCTAAGGGTAAATGGAGCCCCCATACTAAATTAATGGTTCGAGTCCTTGCAAAACATAGTAAGGCATTGACCATGCAGCTCTCTCTGCCTCTCTCCCAGCGGGAAGTCACAGCATAGCTAAATGACCATATTAAACTAACAATTATCCTAATGAGAGACTTGTGGCTGCCTCATTTACAAGAAAGACAATATGCTGCAGGTGGCGCTGTCCAAGGCTGAACCAGAAATAAGGGCATACAGATCTTTCATGATTAACCAGGGGCCTGCGAGTAAATGGCACCTTCATACTATGTCAATGGTCCGGGCCCTGGCCATATCACAGATTGAAAAGAAGCCATGCATGACGTAAGGCATTGAGAATGCAGCTCTCTCTGCCCCTCTCGCAGCGGGAAGTCTTTGCAATAGCTAAACTAATATATCACAAAACCCTTCTCTTAAAGTGTATAAAGCTAAACTTACCCAGGCCGTGCCCACCAATCTAGAAATTGTCCCTAAAATGGACAGGCTATTGTAAGGGAGGGTTTGTTTCTTTATGCATATTATTTGGGACACATGTCCCAAATAATACAGGGCCCTTCACAACCAACTCCAACTCTTTTAATCATATGTCACTGATTCTGTCACAGTTGGAATCATTTTCTCTAGCCCCTCCCAATCCTGAGCAGTCACTTATGTTACATTCAGCACATTTATGGTCTTTACTGTCAGATGGGTGGTCCCTGTCTCTCTGCTCTTGCCCGACACCGCCCACCTTACAGTAGAGAGCACTATTGTGCTGAAAATAACAGCACCAATTGCTCCTGAATGGTAGGGGCTAGTGAAAAAAATGTCCAATTTCTCTAGAATCGGAGGAGTGGATCCTATTGAAGGTTGCAGAGAACTGGAATTGAAGGGGTTAATGAAAGGTCAGTCATTTCTAAACTCCTCATAGCTCCCCAAGTGATATACAAGATTACTTGACCTATATATTGAAAAGACTTTGTAAACACCAGCCAGAGAACAGTGCAGCATTGACAATGCAGCTCTCTCTGCCTCTCTCACAGCGGGAAGTCACAGCATAACTAATTTACCATATCACAAAATGAAGCAAAACTTTCTCCCTATAGGTTAGTCATCACATCCCAAGCTTAGAAGGGAAGTTGGCCCCCGATTGACAGAGGAGACAGCTTCTAATTGTCTATCAAAACGGCTAACAAAAATATTTTCAAGCAAACTTTTATTGGCGGGTCCTTTAAGGTCAGTCCTTTCTAAAATCCTCATTGTCTCTGCGGTCTAACATATGACATGATCATGACTTTGGAGAGCGGCTGATGTGAACAGACCCTCCTTGTCTTATATTTCTGCCCAGGGCAGCAGTATAGCCTTGACCTGTATGGTTGGGGTTCACTGCAGTCAATGATGGGCCCCAGGAGTCCTCTCCGCCCGCTGATAAAACATATCTCTCCTAGCCCCTGCCCCATCTATTCTCGGTGGCAGGCATGACTTGCATTACAAACAGCCTGACCTTTAAACTTCCAGCAGCTATGATGTATGTGGATTTTGCTGGAGGCCTGGCTGCCATCTGTATGCCGTGCACGCCGCCCTGATTGATCAACACACGTCTTTGCGTCTAGACTGTGAGACTATCATTTAGGGATTTATTTTTTACTTCTTCCCTTTTTTTTGCAGCTCTAGTTGTCAGGATGCGATCTGTGGCCATGGTCTCCCATCTCATACCTGCTATGAATCAGAATAAAGAGATAACCTCGAGAGCAATGTAAAAGCTCAGATGTGCTATGTACTGAGACATCCTGTCCACTAGGTGGTGCTGCTGGTATTAAGCCTGGATTATTACTACATAGTCGTGAATTTCTATCTCAAACCTGACTCATTATCTTATAGTCCTGCCTTAATACCTATAGGTATCACTTATTATACCTTATACATAACATAGTATCCCTTATTCAGCTTTTTTTCTACTCTCGTGCAATCCCTTTAAATCAGGTGTAAGATCCAATATATCAGACCAGAGATATTAAAGAGGTTTTCTGGGACTATGATATTGATTGTTGTGGCCTTGTCATTACTTACCAATCACAATACCGTACATTTTATAGTGGCTGTGCTTGGTATTACAGCTCAGCCCCATTCCTGGCCAAGTGATCACTTGATGTTGTTGAATTGGAGCTCAATATCATAGTCCCAGAAAACCCATTTAAGGAGGTTGTACTGGACTCAAGCAACATGGCTACCTTTTTGCAAATAGCTGTCCACAGGATGCCTATGGTAGTCTAGCTCAGCTCCATTCCCTTGAATGGATTTGAGCTGCAATACCAGATACAACCCTTGAATTAGTGTGGCGCTGTTTCAAGAAGAAAATAGCTATAATTTTCTAATTTGGGTGCACCTAAAATTAACTATTCAAGGTGTTTGTGTTCCCCATACAAAGACCCTACAGTGCAAAGACCCGAAAGCAGTTGGTCCATGCAGGTATAGTGGCCAATATGGCAGCTCAACTCCCATTACAGCTGAGCTAAAGTACCAACACCCTGCCACTATACCGTATATGGAGCTATCTGTTTCCAGTTGTGAACAGCTGATCCTTGCAGATCCCAATCCAATCAATTTTTATGACCTATCCTTAGAATAGGTCCTACATTAAAAATATCATGGACAACCCCTTTAAATCCATTACCAACTATTCTGAAACGCCTGGGGGACTCCCAGAAAAAGTTGTGACCTCCAGGCATCCTGGAAGAGTGGACTTATTTGTCCCAGGCCTGACGTAATGCTCTCACATTCACCATTCTCTTGGTCATATTATATATGGCGTGGGCGCAAAACGAGTGTGCCCCGCACATTTCATGTCAACGTCACAAAAAAAACAGTAAAAAGTGTACTCCCAAAGGGGTGAAATGATGATGCGGTCAACTGAAATTTTTGTAGCAAGTTGCACGACGGGATTGAAAATGAGCCAGAGAACACTACAAAATTGGCAATGCAGCTCTCTCTGCCCCTCTCCCAGAGGGAAGTCACAGCAAGGCTAAATTACCATATCAAAAAACCCTTCTTTTTATGTGTATGAAGCTAAACCTTGTCCCCAGAAGCTAGTTAACACATGCCAAGGTGAGAAGGGAATTTGCCCCCCCCCCCCCCAATTGAAAGTGGGCCCCATGCCATAAAGTAAACAAGATCATAGAGTAATGCTGCTCACCCAGCATAGGGAAAGCAACGGTGCTCACAATCCAGGTCGGCCTATTTTTGATACCTGGCACTAGGCCTCTAATGTTTATGGGTGGCGCCGGTCCAAGCCGAATAGCATCAAATTCTTATAAAATGCCATGTATTAAAGCAGTTACTAAAATTGTAAATAACACAGGGCATTAAAGGCTTAAAATATCTCTTCGCACAAGCGCGCCCTTAACCGAGGCGATTGTGATGCGCGACTCTGGCACCGGCGTAATTACAAGGCTTTGCAGGCAGACAGCGCAATCCACGAGGGTGTTGATAAGCCCGGGCATCAGTACAAATAAGCATATTCGGTAATCACAGCGCCAGAATGTGACCTGATTACCTCCGTTATTCCGGGCTCCAAAATCGGGGAGGGGGGGAAAATTGCTTTATACACAGAAAAATAACAATCTTTCCGGAGAGGCAGAAAAAACCCGCGACCTGCCAGTTCTTCGCGAGATCTCCTTCAGGATGGCGGGGCTGACTTCATAATTGGTCGATGAGCGTTCCCCTGAGGGAAGTGGAGGGGGTGCGGGGGTGTCTTCATAGAGATTGCTCAGGTGGCTATCATTTTTCCCGGGTGGATGAGGGAGTATTAGTGAGTAATAGCCTTAAGCTAGACCCATTAGAAGCTGTTATAGACTTTAGATAACATACCGGGCCCCGAGCAAGTTTCCCTGTGCGTCTAAATCTCTCGGTCTGCGTCTACTATTACCGAGGACATGCTGGTATTTATCGGCCCTGAAGGACGGGCGACATGAAAATCCATTTAGCTGGTTGGAATTGGAGCCTTAAGACTTGCATTAAGCCGCATTGTAGATGGTGATCCTCGTACTGGAGGCATGACAAGGGCTCGAAAGTTGTGGAATCGGTAAAATGATTACATCGGAATATATCACAAGGCCCTGGACTAAGAGGTCTAGTATTCGGACAAGGTCTGAGGACTCCTTCTCCCTTCCGCATAGCCTAAGGGTTTTTTTTTTGAGAAGATGAAGAAAGTGGCATCTCCTTGACTAAGTGGTATGACCCTTAAAGAGGACCTTCCACCACCACAAGTCCCACTGATTCGGTACAGTTGGAATTTTTTCTCTGTCCCCCACCGTCCATCCCACCCAATCATTGTAGCTATTTTCAGTGTCTAATATGCTAACTAGACTCCCTAATGTCAAGTGGGTGGTACCAGGTAGGAGTAGACAAGGGGGCTTCACTTGGAGCTCTTACCTTGTCTGCCGCTGGTTGGCGCTCTAAGTCACAACCCCTTGCCTGCTCCTACCTGACACCACCCACTTGACATTAGGGAGTCTAGTTAGTATATGAGGCATCAAAACTAACAGCACTGATTGTTCCAGAGTGGCGGGAGCTAGAGAGAAAATCCAACTGCGCCAGAATTGGTGGAAGGGTGGCAAAAACTAGAAGTGGTGGAGGGGCTGCTCTGATTTACTAGGATAGCTCATTGGTTGCGTATCTCTTCTATTAGAAGTCTAGCTATGGCCACCAACCTCTACCTACCTAATACATTGGTTTCCTCTACCACAAGTCATCTCTCGTATCAAGTGGTACCATCTACCAGAACTAGTTCACCCGAT
Organism: Leptodactylus fuscus; assembly: GCF_031893055.1. Lineage (NCBI taxonomy): Eukaryota > Metazoa > Chordata > Amphibia > Anura > Leptodactylidae > Leptodactylus > Leptodactylus fuscus. The sequence goes on from NC_134271.1 coordinate 149,939,035, forward strand.
TAGTTTTCACCCCCATTTCCCTCACCATCGTTACTGCTTTCCAGTACAACAGCCAGGCAGGGCGGACAAGACTCAATGAATGTCAACTCCGACACAAGGTGACACCTGGATACAAAAGCCACTGATGGGACAGAGAATTCTACCGAGGAGACAAAAGCAGCCCCCGAGATGCCCTATTGTCTCTCCACAGAGACACGAGACAGCTGTCCGAGGCCTTGAGTGGCAGGTGAGAGCGATCAATAGACGTCCTGTCCATTATCTGGACACGCTGTCTCATCCTCAAAGAAAGAAGCTCTCCGACTATACAACATCATCTCCACACCATGAGTGACCCCTCTACCAGGCCGTGCCCTTCACCCCCGCAGCTCTTCTTGGCCACCTCGCTCTCCGTCATTTATTTCCCCTATTAGCTGCAGTAGCCCTATGACTAATCTCCAGCGCCCCGGGGACTTCTCTGGAAATTGATGGATTAATGTCTTGTGTACTTTACCAGCGGAGTCTTTCCCTGCTATGGGATTTTTTTTTTCGTCCTCCTGTTCGTCAACCATAAATAACCCTTGCTTGCCTAGAGGGGATTAATTAGAAATTCTAGCACCGTGTAAAGCGGCGTTTGTTTGTTGTGTCTGGGCTGTAAGTTACATCTTGTAATCTGGCGATAAATTATATGGGAAAAAAAGACTCGCTAACACACACTGAAAATCCACTCTGTGGTGCCGGAAAAGTACATGGGCGCCCTCCCCTCTCCACTCTAAGGCACAAGCCCCATGGGGATTGAAGGAGGTATTTGTGGGCCGTTGTCCAAAAGTGCTCCTGGGGTGAAGGTGTTGGCCGGCTTTTTAGGAGCTACGTATGGGCACTGTTGGAAGGGAAAATGGTATACTGCAGATCAAGGGGTCCTTTGCTCTATCCTTGACATTGTCTACGTTCATAATCTTGTTCTGGACCTTGGTACGGTGGATCATGGTCCCTATAGGATGGATTAAATGGCCACCATTTCTGGTGAAGGTTCATGTCACCACTTGGGACAGTAGGATTGGTTGCAGATTCTGTTCAGAAAGGGCTACGATGGGCTCCCTATGTTCACGAGCCCCACAGCAGCCAAATGGGCTACCTCTACAATGCGTACGATCTTAGTGGTGAAAGAGATGCTCACAAAAGACATCCTCAAGTGGAAACTTGATGCCCAAATATAGGAAGAGAACAGGTAAAATGCGTTAGGTCAACCAATAATACCTCGGCCCTTCAAGAGGAATCTTAATTCGACGTACTGTTGGCACCATATGTAGCCCTTTTCCTCTTGTTAGTTCGTGCCCCTACATCATTTCCCACCTGGCGTTTACTTGCCCCTACCCACCTCCTAGCCTGTTGAGTTTCACAGTCCTCATTGGAAAAAAGGATGAAAACTGTGTATTTTTGGCCCTCAATCTCTATAGTCCCCGCAACAGCTATATGGGCTACCTCTATACTATGTATGACCTTGTAAGAGGTGTTCACAAAACTCAAGTAGAAGCCCCTTATAGGCAAGGGATGGGTGAAACGTTTTGGGTACTATCCATAGTGTCCCGGTTCCAGAGTAGGATGTTTTCTATGGTGAGCACTTGTTCCACCAGGTCTTGCGTATTGTAGAGGTAGGCCATGTGGCTACTGCGGGGCTTCTAAAGATGTGGTGGCCCAACATAGTTGGTTCCATCCCCTTTCTTGATATGGACTGTCAAACTGGACAGGTTAGGAATTGGGTAGACCTACTATGGGAAATGAGTTGGGGGCATGAACCAGCTAGAGAAGAAAGGCCACCTATGGTACCAATTGGATGCCGGAATAATTCGCTTCTTGAAGATCTGGGGCTCAAGGTGTTTCTAAGTGGACATCAAGCTTCCACTTAAGGGCAAGGAATGGGTAAAACACCTTGTAGTGCCCCGGCTCTAGAAGACGCCTTATAACCCGGAATCCTGTTGCCACCCTATGTGCCGGATTATTGTTGACCTCTATAGAAGGGCACGATTTCGGAAATCTCCTCCCTACAATTATCTCCTATACCCATCATCCCGCTGGCTGGAGCGCTCCGGCATGCAGGCACACATTATAATACTTGCCAGGCATACAACATGATGCCTGCAGGCGAGATATGTTAGCTAAACGTGGAGGCAGCTCGGAGAATCTCCCAGGCTCTGCAGTCAGCAGAACGAGGGGCATTTTTAGCGCATTATGTTATTTGGTAAGATTGATGCTCGGCTGAGTCCCAGTACGGAGCCTCTGGACCAGTCTCTACTCTCAATGTCACCTCGTCCACGCACCGGCGTCCAACAGGCGTCGGGGGAGCCCGTTCAGAGCTGTTTGCACAGAGATCATGAATACTGCCTGAGCTTAAAGACAGTTTCCTAAAACACAGGCTGCACGCGTTCCAGGTCACAAAAAAGAAGGTTGAAAACCGCACCGCCCCTATTGTGCTTAAGTTGTGCCGCTATCCCCTTGGGTCAAGTTAATGTATTCCTATGGGGCCGACGCTGAAGATGTAAAAATATTTCCACAACCGGTAAAAAAAAAATCCTATTAGCTGAATTTATGTCTATGTACATTCATGTGCAAAAGTTTTGGCGCCCCTTGTCGTCTAATATGGGGCACCTTCAATTTTGCACAAGACTGTACAAATACGTCTGTTGTGAAAATTCTCCTAATCTAAAAGACATTAATAGGGTAATCCGGTTTATTTTTGTCGATGACCTCAGCAAGAGATCAGTGCGATCGGGATCGGAAAAGATCGGATTGTGATCGGTGATCGAGCAAATTTCAGGATCGGAATCGGCTGGAAAATGATCGGAAATCAGATTTTCAAATTTCAAGATCGGCTTAACCCCAAAAGTGACTTTTCCCATAGAGAAGCATTGACTAGAGTCGATTCCAGCCGTCGATCGAGCAAATTTCACGATCGGGATCGGCTGGAAAATAGGATTTTAAAATCGATCCTGAAATCTCAAGATCGGCTCAACTCCAGTGGGGGTCTAACACCCGGGACCCAGCTGATCATCTGTTTGAAGTGGCAGCGACACTCGTGCAAGAAACATGACCTCTTCATTTTTTACATTGCGCTCTCAGTGGCCGTGCAATGTAACTACAGCCTCATCTCACAGACGTGCTCGCACAAGCGCCCAGGCCCGTCAGCTGATCAGCGAGGGTCCCAAGTTTCAGACTCCGATTGATCTCTTAGGATAAAAATGGATAACTGGAATACTCACAATCTCTGAGAGATAACAAGTGTATTGAGAGCTGATCAACAGGGTTCACAAATTTTTGCATTTGACATTTTTTTTTTCCACAATTTTTTAAGACAACTTCCAAAATATATTCAGCTTATAAATAATAATGTATTAAAATGTGCAGATTTCATAAATATTTGCCCCTTCCAGGGCTTGTCCGTCAATTAGGGGTACCTACATTTTTGCAAACTATTATAAGGGTATGTTCACATTCCGGGCAACCGGTTTTCATCCAGGGGCTTTAGCATCTGTTCATCAAATAGGAGGCAAATTTGGCGCGGACATTGTTACGGAATCTGCCACAAAATCAGCATGAAATTCCTCGGTGTGAACATACCCCAATCAAGTACAAAAAATTGGTGGGTCAGGAAACCGGGATACGGCTTATCTCTAGACAACGCAGTCAGACAAGTTGGATTCCCAGCAGGGTGCCGGTGAGTGCCATAAAGAACGCACAATAATTGGGGCGTGTAAACTTTTGCACCGCCGTCATTTTTTATTTATTTTTTTTGCAAATTCGGAACCTCAGACTAGCATGAAAGCAGAAGCTTTGACAGACAAAGCCTTGCAGCGCTCGGGGAGGGAGATACAAGGAAGCATTAAGAGCAGGAGTATGGAGTGGTGGAGGGATTAGGCGGCTATTTTTATCAAGGGTTTGTTTCTACGTCGCTGCGAGCGGCGCGGCGTACAAGGGGATTATGCGGATCTATAAGTTTTTTTGCATTAAGGTTGTGATGAATTCTTCTTTAAGGAGATGCTGCGGCATGTGTCGCGTTGGGCCCGGCGTCGCCCACCGCTGAGGTGTATTTATAGGTTTCCCCATCGGACGTAACGAGTGAGAATGAACTTGTCTCCTGACGACCTTCCGTCCAATATCCTATTAATGAAAGAGGAATTAAGTCGGATAATGAGATTCCAGTTATTTTATTTTCGCAGGCTGTCAGTGACGTGTTTCCAGCACGAGGGACTGAATTATTATTTTTCTCCTGCTAGAGAAGGCCGAGGACAGCGCGTACTATAGGTGGATGTCTCAGCGGGATCATTAGCGTTAAGTAATCAGGCGCCGCGGCTGCCCAGCCTCACTTCCATCTATAATGAGCCTTCTAGCCTCCCATAATAAGACGAGATGTCCACTTATACACTCAGATTTTCAGGTCGTTATGAAATTTTTTACATTTTTTTTTTTTTTATCTTTTCTGCTAAGTTGCACTTAGAAATGATATATAGCGGGGCGTGTAAACTTTCGCACCGGCGTCATTTCTTCTCATTCAGAATGCAATTCCATAGGAGTCTATCAACAGCGCTGCGGGCAACCGTTTTGTGTGTCGCAAATGAAGTTAATTCACAATAGTGCCGGCCTTAAAGGGGCAAAAGGAGTCAAGTGGTCCCATTATAGTCCATTACTGGGTACCAAGTGGAGTACCCCTTTAGGATGGGCTATATATCTCATTGGATGGGAGCTGAGTGGCAGTAATGGCGTCCGGCCATTATACAGGTGATGGAGCTATCTGCTTCCAGCTCTGTGCACTGTATAATACGGGCATCGGAAGTGGTCCCAATATAGTCCATTACTGGGTACCAAGTGGAGTACCCCTTTAGGATGGGCTATATATCTCATTGGATGGGAGCTGAGTGGCAGTAATGGCGTCCGGCCATTATACAGGTGATGGAGCTATCTGCTTCCAGCTCTGTGCACTGTATAATACGGGCATCGGAAGTGGTCCCAATATAGTCCATTACTGGGTACCAAGTGGAGTACCCCTTTAGGATGGGCTATATATCTCATTGGATGGGAGCTGAGTGGCAGTAATGGCGTCCGGCCATTATACAGGTGATGGAGCTATCTGCTTCCAGCTCTGTGCACTGTATAATACGGGCATCGGAAGTGGTCCCAATATAGTCCATTACTGGGTACCAAGTGGAGTACCCCTTTAGGATAGGCTATATATATCTCATTGGATGGGAGCTGAGTGGCAGTAATGGCGTCCGGCCGTTATACAGGTGATGGAGCTATCTGTGCACTGTATAATACGGGCATCGGAAGTGGTCCCAAGCAGCTGAAACATGGCCGACACCGGATATATATGGCCTATCCAAAAAAAAATCCTGGATAAACCCTTTAAGGGTTGGTTGGCGGCCATATTTGATATAGAACATAGGCATAGAAGAGTGTAGGGGGAAAATTTTAGGTATCAAAGTCCCCATATGCCGTAATAAAAGCGCCTTTGTTGCCCACCAATCAGAGTTCAGCTTTTGTTTCTCGGGAGTAGTTTAAGAGATGAAAGATCCTTCGCTACGGGCAACCAAGATGGTTTCCCTGAGTTTCGATAAGCAAGGCCCCATTTTTTCCCCCGTAAAACCTCTTTTGATCTAGAATTATTGATATTTTCTTCTCGCTTCGATCCATTCGCTGGTAAATCCGGGCGGCCATATTGATTCCTCCATCCTCTTCGGAATACATAAAGGGGATTAAGCTAAAGACGTGGAATGGTCAGATAATAGGGGGTTGGGGGAGGGGGGGGCGAAAATCTTTGCAAAATGAGCGGATAATCTGAAATCTGTTTCCGACACTATCCCTCGACGCCAACTGGACGTCATATCGCCACCGGCGGTTTCCTGACCAATTATAAGGGAAGACGTATAATCTCCATCAATAGAAGGGTTGTGAAGAAGCCGCGGCGGCCTCGGGGGCTAATTAACCGCCATCCAATTGTCTCCAGACAGAAAACCTAATAAAAACAAGCGTTTCTAACTGCGGCTCGATACAATACGAGGAGGGATTTCATTTCAGGAGATGGGACGCGTTTCGGCCTCTGACAAGAGGTAAATTGGGTTTGGAACAAGCAAACATGTCTGTCCTTATCCGTAGTGAAGGACGTCTGTCACCGGGCCGACGGCATCATAAATAAATGACCCCTCAACCACGTGAGGTCCGGGTACTGCGATTGTAAGGAATACAAATGTCCAGCGTATTTGAATGTCAAACAAAATGGCTGCCGACAGTTCGTTTCAGTGATGTCATTCAAAATGGCCGCCTCCATTGAGCTGAGCGCTTTCATGGAAACGCCGGCCCACAGCTACCAGGCGGCGTCTATAATACTGTTTTGTTCTTTGGGTCAAAGGGGTTGTTGGGCCTTGTAGGCATCAGGGCTTGGGTGCAACTGCTACAATGGCAACCACTGATTGATGATGTCATACAAAATGGCTGCTTCATTGTGTAGGAGTGATGACATCATTCAAAGTGGCTGCTTCACTGTGGAGGAATGATGATGTTATACAAAATGGCTGCTTCCCTATGTAGGGTTGATGATGTCATAAGAAATTGCTGCTTCACTGTGTAGGATTGGTGATGTCATACAAAATGACCGCTTCATTATGTAGGATTGGTGATGTCATACAAAATGGCTGCTTCATTGTGTAGGAGTGATGACGTCATTCAAAATGGCTACCTCACTGTGTAGGAATGATGATGTCAAACAAAATGTCTGCTTCACTATGTAGGGTTGATGATGTCATAAAAAATGGCTACCTCACTGTGTAGGATTGATGATGTCATACAAAATGGCTACCTCACTTTCTGGGATTGATGATGTCATACAGAATGGCCGCTATACTATTTATGATCGATGATGTCATATAAAATGACCACTAGATTGTGTACGAATGATGATGTCATACAAAATGGCTGCTTCATTGTGTAGAAGTGATGACGTCATTCAAAATGGCTGCTTCATTTTGTAGGATTGATGATGTCATCCAGAATGGCCGCTATACTGTTTATGATCGATGATGTCATATAAAATGACCACTAGATTCTGTAGTAATGATGATGTCATAGAAATTGGCAGCTACACTGTGTAGGAATGATGATGTCATACACATTGACTGCGCCACTAGGTATGTCTGGTAAAAAGACTGCAAGAATGATGATGTCATACAATATGGCTGCTACACTGTGACTGAATGATGTCATACAATATGGCTACCTCCACTAAAGACATACAACATCTGTCACCACAATGCAACGTGGGGAAATTTATTAAAGGCCTAAAGCCGGGAAAAAAAAACACTGAACAGAATTTTAGGGCAAAACTTTGTTAGCAAATTTCGACAATTTCTGGAAAATGGGTGTGGCTTAGTGTAAGGGGGCGTCAACTTCCACGACTCAGCAAATTTACTATAACCTGACTCGACACATTTCTGACCAGGCCTTGGTAACGTTGCGCTGCACATGAAACGTCTCCCCATGTCGGACTCCACCAGTATACAGAAGTGAGGCGCCCGGTGCCTCGTACCTCGCTGGTATACGGCGTCTCATCCTCTCCGTGTAGTATCGTATGCTTAGACACATCACCTGCATCCAGAAGGCGACGTGCTACAAGAAAGTCGTCCTCATTACCGGGCGCCGTCTGTATCCGATGAATAATTATCCCCGCGTTCTTCCTCCACAATCTGAAAATTTTAACAGCAAGTTGAAAATATTTTGAGCAGCGACGTCGACGAAGGATCCTTCAGCGCCCGCAGCCTGATATACAGGAAAGTGCCGCAGCTCGGCCCCAAAACGCCATTTAGACGTAAAGTGCCTCTCCAGCGCCCTACAATGACGGATCCTCCACCCACCACTCCATAAGCCCAGAAAATTACTAATAACGTGCTCGCTTCCCGATATCATGTCGCCTACATAAACAAGGATTAGCGACACCCCCCCTCCCCCCCCGTCACCGTGCCGCCACCGCCTCTCTGTGGCATATGCTCTTTTCGGCTGCCAAAAGTAAGACATAAGTCATTTCTGAGAAAGAAACGCGTCTGAGGAAAAGGGTGACGTGCACCGTCCGGGCCGTGAGAAGGATTGAACTGGTCCTGGGTACGCAGCGACTGCAACGCTCGACCTGACATCCCCCTCCCCCCCCCCCCCGGCCACGACCTCGAGAGGAAAGCTGTGGGAACAGTCGCCTATGGGGTATTGGACGTTCCCAGGGTCCCTGTAAGACAAAAAATAGGACACAGGAATGCTGAGATTTGGACGTATCCCAATGTGTCGTCCACAATGTTGTCAGATATGGCAACTTAATAAGGGGTCTTCATGGGAGGGGATTAGGGGACATGTGCGGGGTCATGTGACTAGTGTAAATGGGGAACATAACCGGATCAAAATCTACGACTAACATACCGTATGTGATATTGATTGAGCTGGTGTATCTAATCTTATCATGTAGGATACAGTCTACTGCAACATGGATCTCATATGTAATACTGTATCATGAGTTGGTGTATCTAATCCTATCCTGTGTGATACTGTATACTGAGCTGTGTATCTAATCCTATCCTGTGTGATACTGTATACTGAGCTGTGTATCTAATCCTATCCTGTGTGATACTGTATACTGAGCTGTGTATCTAATCCTATCCTGTGTGATACTGTATACTGAGCTGTGTATCTAATCCTATCCTGTGTGATACTGTATACTGAGCTGTATATCTAATCCTCTCATGTGTGATACTGTATACTGAGCTGTGTATCTAATCCTATCCTGTGTGATACTGTATACTGAGCTGTGTATCTAATCCTATCCTGTGTGATACTGTACACTGAGCTGTGTATCTAATCCTATCCTGTGTGATACTGTACACTGAGCTGTGTATCTAATCCTATCCTGTGTGATACTGTATACTGAGCTGTGTATCTAATCCTATCCTGTGTGATACTGTATACTGAGCTGTGTATCTAATCCTATCCTGTGTGATACTGTATACTGAGCTGTGTATCTAATCCTATCCTGTGTGATACTGTATACTGAGCTGTGTATCTAATCCTATCCTGTGTGATACTGTATACTGAGCTGTGTATCTAATCCTATCCTGTGTGATACTGTATACTGAGCTGTGTATCTAATCTTATCCTGTGTGATACTGTATACTGAGCTGTGTATCTAATCCTATCCTGTGTGATACTGTATACTGAGCTGTGTATCTAATCCTATCCTGTGTGATACTGTATACTGAGCTGTGTATCTAATCCTATCCTGTGTGATACTGTATACTGAGCTGTGTATCTAATCCTATCCTGTGTGATACTGTATACTGAGCTGTGTATCTAATCCTATCCTGTGTGATACTGTATACTGAGCTGTGTATCTAATCCTATCCTGTGTGATACTGTATACTGAGCTGTGTATCTAATCCTATCCTGTGTGATACTGTATACTGAGCTGTGTATCTAATCCTATCCTGTGTGATACTGTATACTGAGCTGTGTATCTAATCTTATCCTGTGTGATACTGTATACTGAGCTGTGTATCTAATCCTATCCTGTGTGATACTGTATACTGAGCTGTGTATCTAATCCTATCCTGTGTGATACTGTATACTGAGCTGTGTATCTAATCCTATCCTGTGTGATACTGTATACTGAGCTGTGTATCTAATCCTATCATGTGTGATACTGTATACTGAGCTGTGTATCTAATCTTATCATGTGCGGTATTATTTTTCTCAGTTGGTGTCTATCCTGTATAATACAGCCTGATGAGCCAGTGTATCTAATCTTATAACGTGTGATACACAATGCTGAGCTGCTGTATTAATCCTATTAGATGTGATGCTGCCTGTTGATCCAGTGTATCTAATCTGTTTGCTGGTGTGTCTAAGTCTGTTGTGTGTATCTAATCCTGCCATATGTAATATAGTCTGATGTGTGGTGTATCTAATCCTATCATGCATGACCTTGCTGGGCTATGTATCTAAGCTTCTTCTAGGTGATACAGTTTGATGAGCTAATTTATCTAATCATGTGAGGTGCGATACAGTCTGCTAAACCGGCGTATCTAAGCCTGTCATGTTTAGTATTGTCATCTATGATGTTTGATACTGTCTGCTGTGCTGCTGTATCTAAACCTGACATGAGTGATATTGTCAGCTGGACTGATGTATCCAAGTCTGACATATAATACTGCCTGTATCTAAGCCTATCGGGTGTAGCATACATCTCCTCTCATACTGGCAGTCTGTACATGGGCACTGCTCAGAGCCAGCATCCTTGCCCATAGCATTAGTATTCATTTGCATGCCATTACCCAGAATCCCCCTCACCGGCGGTCAGACCACGGCGGGCTCTCATCACAGCGGTATCGGGAGCTGCCAAGAACTTTTCAATGTCCTAATAATGATGGTTAGTGCTGGGGCTGCTCCGGATGGCACGGGGCTCGCTCTGCTCCTACTCGCCGTAATTCACTTGAGCACTAAAAAGTATAAAATGTCTGTGTCACGGAGCGCAGGAAACAGAATTGTGTGTGACACGCGCCCAGAGACACCGGGCCCAGGTAATGAAATCCTAGGAGCCAGCCAGGCAGAACATGCTGCATCTTTGTAATGTAATGGAGAGTTTATCCGAGCAAGACGTACTGCAGGCTTCCCTCATCAACTCAATATAAACTCTGCTCCGGGGAGAGGGGGCGCGGGGTGTACACAGGCGCCGCTGCTCATTCATATGCTGCGAATGGGTGAGGAACACGCAAAAATATTCTAGCAATAATATACTTATCCCCATCATATACAAAGATTACCCATGTGGCTGCAGCTAGTCTAGATAGAAAACTATACATACAGTATTATAACAGTTATATTCTTGTACATAGGAGCAGTATTAGGCCGGGTTCACACGGAGTTACGTGCCGCGAGATTTGGCACGTAGACGCCGCGTGACCCTTTGCGTGCCGTACACGCTCCCATTCATTTCAATGGGAGCGGGGAGCGTATGCGCCGCGCTAGTTTGCGGCTGTGAATAAATGCACGGCCACAAACTAGCGCGGCGCATACGCTCCCCTCCCCACGTAACTCCGTGTGAACCCGGCCTTATAGTAGTTATATTCTTGTACATAGGAGTAGTATTATAGTAGTTATATTCTTGTACATAGGAGGTAGTATTATAGTAGTTATATTCTTGTACATAGGAGTAGTATTATAGTAATTATATTCTTGTACATAGGAGGTAGTATTATAGTAGTTATATTCTTGTACATAGGAGGTAGTATTATAGTAGTTATATTCTTGTACATAGGAGCAGTATTATAGTAGTTATATTCTTGTACATAGGAGCAGTATTATAGTAGTTATATTCTTGTATATAGGAGCAGTATTATAGTAATTATATTCTTGTACATAGGAGCAGTATTATAGTAGTTATATTCTTGTACATAGGAGGCAGTATTATAGTAGTTATATTCTTGTACATAGGAGCAGTATTATAGTAGTTATATTCTTGTACATAGGAGCAGTATTATAGTAGTTATATTCTTGTACATAGGAGGTAGTATTATAGTAGTTATATTCTTGTACATAGGAGCAGTATTATAGTAGTTATATTCTTGTACATAGGAGCAGTATTATAGTAGTTATATTCTTGTACATAGGAGTAGTATTATAGTAGTTATATTCTTGTACATAGGAGGTAGTATTATAGTAGTTATATTCTTGTACATAGGAGCAGTATTATAGTAGTTATATTCTTGTACATAGGAGGTAGTATTATAGTAGTTATATTCTTGTACATAGGAGCAGTATTATAGTAGTTATATTCTTGTACATAGGGGGCAGTATTATAGTAGTTATATTCTTGTACATAGGAGCAGTATTATAGTAGTTATATTCTTGTACATAGGAGCAGTATTATAGTAGTTATAATCTTGTACATAGGAGCAGTATTATAGTAGTTATATTCTTGTACATAGGAGGTAGTATTATAGTAGTTATATTCTTGTACATAGGAGCAGTATTATAGTAGTTATATTCTTGTACATAGGAGCAGTATTATAGTAATTATATTCTTGTACATAGGAGCAGTATTATAGTAGTTATATTCTTGTACATAGGAGCAGTAATATAGTAGTTATATTCTTGTACATAGGAGCAGTATTATAGTAGTTATATTCTTGTACATAGGAGCAGTATTATAGTAGTTATATTCTTGTACATAGGAGCAGTATTATAGTAGTTATATTCTTGTACATAGGAGCAGTATTATAGTAGTTATATTCTTGTACATAGGAGGTAGTATTATAGTAGTTATATTCTTGTACATAGGAGTAGTATTATAGTAGTTATATTCTTGTACATAGGAGTAGTATTATAGTAGTTATATTCTTGTACATAGGAGTAGTATTATAGTAGTTATATTCTTGTACATAGGAGCAGTATTATAGTAGTTATATTCTTGTACATAGTAGTAGTATTATAGTAGTTATATTCTTGTACATAGGAGTAGTATTATAGTAGTTATATTCTTGTACATAGGAGTAGTATTATAGTAGTTATATTCTTGTACATAGGAGCAGTATTATAGTAGTTATATTCTTGTATATAGGAGTAGTATTATAGTAGTTATATTCTTGTATATAGGAGTAGTATTATAGTAGTTATATTCTTGTACATAGTAGTAGTATTATAGTAGTTATATTCTTGTACATAGGAGTAGTATTATAGTAGTTATTTTCTTGTACATAGGAGTAGTATTATAGTAGTTATATTCTTGTACATAGGAGTAGTATTGTAGTAGTTATATTCTTGTACACAGGGGGCAGTATTATAGTAGTTATATTCTTGTATACAGGGGGCAGTATTATAGTAGTGATATTTTTGTACACAGGGGGCAGTATTACAAGCTCTCAGGAGTACGAGTGACTTTATCACTTTGGTTGTGGACTTGCTCAGGGTGATGTAAATCTGATCTAAAATAGAAACCCTGTTTACATTCCATGACCAGAGCGAATCTCTTAATGTATAAATTGTAGGATTTGCGCCCATTTCCCGGCTGTGTAGAGGAGATGGATATGTCATGCGGTAATTTCATTAATTATCTAGAAGGTGATTGGTAATTTCTCGCTTCATTACTGTATTTCTATTAGCTACTAGGTCGTCTCCGATGTCACGCTCTGATCCAATAAGTGGAAGGATTTCAGGACTCCCATATAAGTTCACAAGATGGCGTATAGAAAAGACTGACCAAGTCCAAGGAGACCTTCCATGAAATCTAGACCCTGTCCTCCCGCTGTGCCCCCTGGTGCTGTGTAACTGGACCCCTGGCAGCAGCTGTCTATGGAGAAGGTCACATCTATGCAGCACGTCGGCCCTCACAGCCCAAACCCCAAATATGACCCAAGGCAGTTCTGTAGTGGTAGAAAACATTACAATCTTTATGTTATTCGGGGGACCTAGACCACAGGGGCCCTCGTGCTGGTACAATCTATGAGGCCCTCGTGCTGGTACAATGTATGGGGCCCTCGTGCCGGTACAATCTATGAGGCCCTCGTGCTGGTACAATGTATGGGGCCCTCGTGCTGGTACAATGTATGGGGCCCTCGTGCTGGTACAATCTATGGGGCCCTCGTGCTGGTACAATCTATGGGGCCCTCGTGCTGGTACAATGTATGGGGCCCTCGTGCCGGTACAATCTATGAGGCCCTTGTGCTGGTACAATGTATGGGGCCCTCGTGCTGGTACAATCTATGGGGCCCTCGTGCCGGTACAATCTATGAGGCCCTTGTGCTGGTACAATGTATGGGGCCATTGTGCTGGTACAATGTATGGGCCCTCTTGCTGGTACAATGTACGGGCCCTCGTGCTGGTACAATATATGGGGCCCTTGTGCTGGTACAAAGTATGGGGCCCTTGTGCTGGTACAACGTATGGGGCCCTTGTGCTGGTACAACGTATGTGGCCCATGTGCTGGTACAATGTATGGGGCCCTCGTGTGTGGTATCACACCCTCAGCTCTGCTACATCTGTCTGTTTATGACTAATACTGGTATCACCGCCTCAGCTCTGCTACATCTGTATATACCTGACTAATACATGATATCACAGCCTCAGCCCTGCTACATCTGTGTGTGACTAATACATGATATCACAGCCTCAGCTCTGCTACATCTGTGTGTGTATGACTAATACATGGTATTACAGCCTCAGCTCTGCTACATCTGTATATACCTAATACTGGTATCACTGCCTCAGCTCTGCTACATCTGTATATACCTGACTAATACTGGTATTACTCCCTCAGCTCTGCTACATCTATGTATACATGACTAATACTGGTATCACTGCCTCAGCTCTGCTACATCTGTATATACCTGACTAATACATGGTATCACAGCCTCAGCTCTGCTACATCTGTATATACCTGACTAATACATGGTATCACAGCCTCAGCTCTGCTACATCTGTATATACCTGACTAATACTGGTATCACAGCCTCAGCTCTGCTACATCTGTATATACCTGACTAATACTGGTATCACAGCCTCAGCTCTGCTACATCTGTATATACCTGACTAATACATGGTATCACAGCCTCAGCCCTGCTACATTTGTATATACCTGACTAATACATGGTATCACAGCCTCAGCTCTGCTACATCTGTGTATACCTGATTAATACTGGTATTACTCCCTCAGCTCTGCTACATCTGTATATACCTAACTAATACATGGTATCACAGCCTCAGCTTTGCTACATCTGTGTATACCTGACTAATACATGGTATCACAGCCTCAGCTCTGCTACATCTGTATATACCTGACTAATACATGGTATCACAGCCTCAGCTCTGCTACATCTGTGTATACCTGATTAATACTGGTATCACAGCCTCAGCTCTGCTAAATCTGTGTATACCTGACTAATACTGGTATCAAGGCCTCAGCTCTGCTACATCTGTGTATACCTGACTAATACTGGTATTACTCCCTCAGCTCTGCTACATCTGTATATACCTGACTAATACATGGTATCACAGCCTCAGCTCTGCTACATCTGTATATACCTGACTAATACATGGTATCACAGCCTCAGTCCTGCTACATCTGTATATACCTGACTAATACTGGTATCACAGCCTCAGCTCTGCTACATCTGTGTATACCTGACTAATACTGGTATCAAGGCCTCAGCTCTGCTACATCTGTATATACCTGACTAATACATGGTATCACAGCCTCAGCTCTGCTACATCTGTATATACCTGACTAATACATGGTATCACAGCCTCAGTCCTGCTACATCTGTATATACCTGACTAATACTGGTATCACAGCCTCAGCTCTGCTACATCTGTATATACCTGACTAATACTGGTATCACAGCCTCAGCTCTGCTACATCTGTATATACCTGACTAATACTGGTATCACTGCCTCAGCTCTGCTACATCTGTGTATACCTGATTAATACTGGTATCACTGCCTCAGCTCTGCTACATCTGTATATACCTGAATAATACATGGTATCACAGCCTCAGCTCTGCTACATCTGTATATACCTGACTAATACATGGTATCACAGCCTCAGCTCTGCTACATGTGTACCTACCCTTATAACACTGTTCTATTACAGAGCTGTGTTTGTCTGCCCATCTATAACCCGAAGTTGTTTTCCAAGGCTAGCGCCCCCTGTGGAGACTATCCAATTAACTCCGTACATCCCTCCCAAACCACAAGCCACCGCTGCGACTTCTCCTGTGGATTTGGGAGAACAATTTTGCTTCCATTTAGAGCCTCGGAAATGGTGCGCATTATGGGGAGGGGGCCGGCGGGCGGGCGTGCTTTTAGGGTTAATTTCCCCTCCATTTCCTTCCATCTACTGGCTAATAATTGGGAGCTATTTTCTCCACTTCTGCGCTCCTCGGCGGCTCCACGTGCTGCGCTCATCGTGCCGAGAGCGTGTCACAAACAGGAAGCCTGAGCGGCCCTCTCCCTCGCGTCCCCGCGTGCGGGCGCTTTCAATGGCCGCGGTCAGACCTCGCCGCAAATTACACTTCATCTAAAGCCGTGAGATTTGCTGATGTCCTCGGCGCGTTCTGCTGCGTTATCATCTCCATCATTACTGCCCAGAAATGGATTTACGCTGCGTCCTATAATGTGGCGCGGCCAAGTCCTCTGCTGGTAAATACTCGCCTGCAGAACGTCGCTCCCTATCTATACCTAATGATAGATTCTCCCCAGAGACCTGCAGATCATTGCACATCATTAGTGTCGTCTTCCTTTATGGGATGTTGTCGCGGCGGACAGGAGCAGCACCGCGCGTTTCTACTGAATGATGAAGCCGAGTCAGTCGGGGGAGGGGCGGGAGATGGGTAATAAATACACTTTACATGAAGACGTGGCATCAGATCGGATCAACGTTCCTATTAATCAGGCCTCGCGTTTCCCAGATCCGGGTTCAGGAGGTCCCAAGTATTAACCGTCTACGGAGACGAAATGATGCCGCGCGAAATTAAAACCGACACACGTAGATAAATGATTCCGCCATCTACCACAGCTCGGGGGGCGCGGCTGGCGTTATATAGAGGTTTAACCCTTACCACTAATCAACGATGGGCAAGAGGGTGCGAATCTAACATACCCTCAAATCACATTCCAAGGTTTACATGCTGTGCCCCCATAACAATGGCCATACTGTGCCCATAAAGGATAGCCAGTGCCCAACGACAACCACAAGGCCCTCATAGAAGAGACAGCCCGTGCCCCCATAACAATAACCGTACTGTGCCCATAAAGGATAGCCAGTGCCCAACGACAACCACAAGGCCCTCATAGAAGAGACAGCCCGTGCCCCATAACAATAGCCATACTGTGCCCATAAAGGATAGCCAGTGCCCAACGACAACCACAAGGCCCTCATAGAAGAGACAGCCCGTGCCCCCATAACAATAACCGTACTGTGCCCATAAAGGATAGCCAGTGCACAACAACCGCCACAAGGCCCTCATAGAAGAGACAGCCAGTGCCCCATAACAATAGCCATACTGTGCCCATAATGGATAGCCAGTGCCCAAAGACGGCCACAAGGCCCTCATAGAAGAGACAGCCCGTGCCCCATAACAATAGCCATACTGTGCCCATCAAGGATAGCCTGTGCCCAACGACAGCCACAATGCCCTCATAGAAGAGACAGCCAATGCCCCATAACAATAGCCATACTGTGCCCCTGAGATAACCATACTGTACCCATAAAGAATAACCAATTCCCCATAACAATAGCCTTGGTGCCCCTGAGATAACTCTATTGTGCTGATAAAGGATAGCCAATGTCCAAAAACAACCATAGTGCCGTCATAGAGACTAAGAGACAGCCAGTGCCCCATAACAATAACCATGCTGCCCCTGTGATAACTATACTGTACCCATAAAGGATAGCCAGTGCCCAAAGACGGCCACAATGTCCTCATAGAAGAAACCAAGGGACATCCTCCACAGAGGTCGCCGTCTATCGCACAAGCTCCACTTCTTGGAGTCCGGAGAGGTCTCTGTGCCCTGATTGATAATTTTGAGGAATTGATGCAGGCCTCATCTGTACAGGGTATTCAGGTGTATTTGGGTTATAACTTGTGATACGTGTCACTGGTATAAAAAAAAATGATATATAGATATACAGATATGACTAAGACAGGTTGTGACATTGACAAGACGTCCATGTTTCCTTTCCAGCAAGTACCATAAATGCCTTGTAAATGTATAAGATTTCTATGTCTCCCCCTAGTGGTGCATCATGGTATTGTCTGCTCCACTCTCATCCGCCCTTGTATTCTGTTCTTTGTGCAGAGCCTCTTGGATCATAATGAATCTCCCCTAATACCTGGACACCACCCTCTCATTTCTGCTACTCTCGGAAGTGGATAAGAATGTCCCACCTGCTTCTTGCTTGGGTTCTTCTCCTTGTCAGATGTCAACTGTCCTCCTCACTCGTATTCCCAAAAGACTTGAGTCCTCTGAGAACCATCGAGAGTGGAAGTAAGTTATGTGCTCTAAAAAAAAGTGTACCGTCCATGTAAAAGCCAATCAGACCATAATGGCCATCGACCATGTCCTTATGACCATCAACCAGGTCCTTATGACCATCAACCAGATCCTAATGACCATCAACCAGGTCCTTATGACCATCAACCAGGTCCTAATGACCATCAACCAGGTCTTTATTACCATCAACCAGGTCCTAATGACCATCAACCAAGTCCTTATGACCATCAACCAGGTCCTAATGACCATCAACCAGTTCCTTATGACCATCAACCAGGTCCTTATGACCATCAACCAGGTCCTTATGACCATCAACCAGGTCCTTATGACCATTGACCAGTTCCTAATGACCATCGACCAGGTCCTAATGACCATCGACCAGATCCTAATGACCTCCAACTAAGTCGTGATGACCACTGACCAGGTCCTAATGACTGTAGACCTCTTTTGAACAGTCTTATAGGTTCTCTAGAAAGATTTACTGGTTCTACATATAGATATAAGGTACAGAACAAACCTTTCCTTTAATGACTCCATCTGCTTCTCTACCCTGAAGGTACCAAGTCCTATCCATGGTTTCGAGGGTTGACCACCGATCATGACTCTGCCAATCTTGGCCTGGAGTTTCAGAAGATGCTCAAGCTCAACCAGACATTGTTTGTGGCGGCAAGGTGAGTGATGACCCATCGTGTTACATAACTGGACTGATCTACTTTTGAGAACCCCATAAAATTGACAACCCTATGCAGACCTTTAAAGGTGGCCATATTGGATGTGTTTTTTTTCCCATAAACATCTTACATGTTATAAGTCAAAGCCATTTGCTCTAAATCTGCCATATAGTGCACAAAAAGTTAGAAGGACTAATAAAAATAACCAAATTCACCAGATAATACCACAATAGTAGCTTCATACAGTATGATAAGAAGCTAAATAATACCGCTATATAGCTCCAAAATAAAAGTCCTATACCGTGCCAAGTTCACCAGATAATACCAAAATAGTAGCTTCATACGGTATGATAAGAAGCTAAATAATACCGCTATATAGCTCCAAAATAAAAGTCCTATACAGTGCCGTACATAAAGCAAAATAATACAGCTACATAGCTACAAAATAATAGTTCCATATAGTGTAAAAGCAAAATAATATCGCTATATGGCTCCAAAATGAAAGTCCTATACAGTGCCATACAAAAAGCAAAATAATACTACTATAAAGCTACAAAATAATAGTGTGATATAGTGTAAAAACTAAATAATATCGCTATATGGCTCCAAAATAAAAGTTCCTAACTCTGTTATAAAAAAGCTAACACATACTACTATATAGCTCAAAAATAAAAGCTCTATACAGTGCCATAAAAAAATGCTAAATAATACCGCTATTTAGCTGAAAAATAATAGATCCTACAGTGGCAAAAAAATTAAAAACATCACTATATGGCTCCAATATTAACGTTCCAGACATTGCCATATAAAAGCAAAATAATACCACTCTATAGCTGCAAAATAATAGCACCATACAGTGCCAAAAAAAGCAAAATAATACCGTTATATAGCACCAAAATAATAGATCTATTCAGTGCCATAAAAAAAACTAAATAATACCGCTTATATAGCTGGAAAATAATAGATCCATACAGTGCTGTAAAAAAATAGATATATATTACCGCTATATAGTGCACAAATTATACCATACATCATTACTCATATAACATAAACTACCGTAGTAATTCCCACGTCTGGTCGCCACATGTACAGTCCCACATAGGATACTGTATGAAGCCATTTTTTTAGCATGAAATTCATCTCCGTAATTGGACAATTCATCAATGTCGCGGTATGAGGAGACGTGTATAATTACACCGCGGAGAGCGGCCTCACCTGTACCCGTATGAGAAGATAATAAGCCATATCCTTCATACTTCGCAAATACTCCTCAAATAGCTCATTTTATAGGAAAAAAAAGCAGGACTATCCGCACCATCTCCGTCCTGCTTACAAAATGGTGGCGAATCCTAACACAAAATGGCTGCCATCTCTGGTGCTGGCCTTGTTGCCCATAGATGATGTGATTTTTGTCTGTCTGACTAACATGTCGCCCTCTACTGTTTTATAGGGACCACGTGTATGCAATAGATCTACGGAAAGCCAAAGACACCATTACACCGGACAAGGTAAGATCTGTGGATTTCGGCCCTGCCCCCTTAAGCAGGAGATCTGTATGTGTCCCCCACAGGCCCCGTCCGGCGTTGTTAAGCAACAACTCAAACATGAGGGATAATAAATCGGCAAGTTTGCTGCATTCCCCTTTAAATGAATATTCTTAAAGGGTCCCCTCTCTGACATGTCGTAGAGATGGCGTCTTTGGGGGTCCATGAGCCATGGGGCTAAAAACGTATACAGGGCGACTGAATGTTTTGCTTTCTTTTTTAGTATATAACATGGAAGACGAAGGACATGGATAACTGCGCTATGAGGGGCAAACCGGTAAGTGACGCTCATCGTGGTGTGGGGCGGGGGTACTTACCTACTGCCGACCTGGGACTGACATTGAGTTGAACGTGACAGCCCTATAACCTCACCCCCTACAACATAATGCCGCCTTTGACCCCACCAAGACCCTTTTTGCCCCCATACAATAATATTGCCCTACTCTGTGTAACATAAAGCCCCATTAGTGCCCCCACACAGTATAACGCTGGCCTCAACTTGATATAATGCCCTATTGGTGCTCCCACACAGTATAATGCTCGTAAGTGGCCCCCGATATTATAATGCCCTCGTAGTTCTCCCTACACAGTATATTACCCTTATATAACATAATGTCTCCCTTGTGGCCCCCACACAGTATAATACTCGTCAGTGGCCCCCGACATTATAATGCCCTTGTAGTTCTCCCTACACAGTATATTGCTCCTATACAGCATACCGTAATTTCTCCCTTGTGGCCCCCACACAGTATAATGCTTTTTAGTTGCCCCCCTAAATTATAATACTCTCTTAGTTCTCCATACACAGTATATTGTCTCCCTTGTGACCCCCACACAGTATAATGCTCCCAACATATTATAATGCCCTCTTCGTTCTCCCTACACAGTATAATACCCTTACACCACATAATGTCTCCCTTGTGGCCCACACACAGTATAATACTCATCAGTGGCCCCCGATATTATAATGCCCACGTAGTTCTCCCTACACAGTATATTGCTCCTATACAACATACCGTAATATCTCCCTTGTGGCCCCCACACAGTTTAATGCTCCCGACATATTATAATGCCCTCTTCGTTTTCCCTACACAGTATAATACCCTTACACCACATAATGTCTGCCTCGTGGCCCCCACACAGTATAATACTCGTAAGTGGCCCCCGACATATTATAATGCCCTCTCCATACACCATATATTGTCTCCCTTGTGGCCCCCACACAGTATAATTCTTGTAAGTGGCCCCCGACATTATAATGCCCACGTAGTTCCCCCTACACAGTATATTGCTCCTATACAACATACCGTAATTTCTCCCTTATGGCCCCCACACAGTATAATACTCGTAAATGACCCCCGATATTATAATGCCCTCTTAGTTCTCCATACACAGTATATTGTCTCCCTTGTGACCCCCCCACACAGTATAATGCTCCCGACATATTATAATGCCCTCTTCATTCTCCCTACACAGTATAATACCCTTACACCACATAATGTCTCCCTTGTGGCCCCCACACAGTATAATACTTGTCAGTGGCCCCCAATATTATAATGCCCTCTTAGTTCTCCCTACACAGTATATACCCTTATACAACACAATGTCTCCCTTGTGGCCCCCACACAGTATAATACTCGTCAATGGCCCCCGATATTATAATGCTCTCTTAGTTCTCCATACATAGTATATTGTCGCCCTTGTGACCCCCCACACAGTATAATGCTCTCAACATATTATAATGCCCTCTTAGTTCTCCCTACACAGTATATTACCCCTATACAACATAATGTCTCTCTTGTGGCCCCCACACAGTATAATACTCGTCAGTGGCCCCCCGATATTATAATGCTCTCTTAGTTCTCCATACATAGTATGTTGTCTCCCTTGTGACCCCCCCCACACAGTATAATGCTCCCGACATATTATAATGCCCTCTTCGTTCTCCCTACACAGTATATTACCCTTATACAACATAATGTCTCCCTTGTGGCTCCCACACAGTATAATACTCGTCAGTGGCCCCCGACATTATAATGCCCTCTTAGTTCTCCCTACACAGTATATTGCTCTAATACAACATACCGTAATTTCTCCCTTGTGACCCCCACATGGTATAATGCTCCCGACATATTATAATGCCCTCTTAGTTCTCCCTACACAGTATATTACCCTTATACAACATAATGTCTCCCTTGTGGCCCCCCACACAGTATAATACTCATCATTGGCCCCCGATATTATAATGCCCTCTTAGTTCTCCATACATAGTACATTGTCTCCCTTGTGACCCCCACACAGTATAATGCTTCCCCTTTGTTGCCTCTACACGGTATAATGCACACCCCCTTCTGGCCCTAACACCGTAAAATGCCCCCTTGGTGACCTCCATAGACTCCAGTGATCCCATCATGCCTCAAAAATATAATACCCCTTATTGGCTTCCATATGGTATGTGTCACCCCTACACAATACAATGCCCCATTAGTGCCCCCACGCCAAATAATGCAGAGTATTGCACCCTGTCCACGGCCTGAGTTGGACCGTGGTCGGCCATGACCAGACACAGACACGATCCGGCTACAACAATCTATATTACAGATAGGCCTGAGGTGTCCTAGAAAAATGGCTGCCTGAGGGCGAAGTGGGTGTCCCGCCACATGAGCCTGCCCGCCGGGGTGTATCAGCATGCAGCGTCTTGTCCTCACCGCTAATGAACACGGAACATTTCTATCTCCAGGCGACAGAAGGGCAAATTAGGAAACTACCAAACACAATAGGTTGCCGTAAACTGTTTTTACTCCCCGGCACAATCCCCCCGGTCTCTCTGCCGAGGCCTTTGTTACTCGTCTGCGAAATGAAAATTTCCTAAATGAGAACGCTCCGACTGCTGGCCCAGGGAAAATAACATTATCCCCGGCACTAATTAGAATTCGCCTTTAATTAAGAAGAGCATGCTGCTGAGGCTGAGCGGCAGATGACCCCGCTCTCCCGTACACTCAGCGACTCTCTGATGTTGCACAGCGGCAGATTTTCTCTTGCTGAGCTAAGCACTGACGTCTGCACGCTTCTCTTTGTCAATGTCTCACACTCCAGCGCCTTCCGCACTGGCAAGATGCTCTCTCTACGACAGACGCCTTGATTGGATTTCTGATCTTAAGCAAAATGGCTCACCTGCAAGTCCCCCCCCTCCTCTCCTCTCCGGGAGGCTGGTGGAGGAGCTTACCCGAACGAGTCAATGAAAGATGATGAGAAGACAAGAGCTTCTAGACAGTCTGGGGGCAGGAGACGTCTAGGATAGGTTGGAGACTATCACAGATCCCTGAAATTGTTCATTTATCCTCCACTTGATAAAATAGTTTGCAGGAGAAGAACTTAACCCTATTTCCAGGTTGTCCCTCGGTCGAATTTCTCTTGGTAAATGTGGTTTTGATCTTGCTAAACCTCATACCTTGATAAGTGTGTAACCTACGTAGACTTCTCTTCCAATCTTTTTCAGTAGAACATATAATGTTCCGAAATATTACACCACCTGGGGTCCAATTTTTAATTCAGGTTTTATGTCAGATCCTCCCAATACTTGACTAAGAACTAGGGCTAAAATTGAGGAGTAGGAGTTTTGCTTGGTCCTCACCTCAACTCTAAGCTATACCTTCATCCTGCCCTTAACCATTCTCTGAGACTAGAGATCTAGAGACTTTTAGAGACTTCTAGAGACTAGAGATCTAGAGACTTTTCTAGGGTCTGTTGGTTTAGCAGCCTTTGTGCATGTTGTCAGCGCCTTCGTCTTAAGTAGAGGAACCTATGGTAGATCCACCTCAACCTGCAATGTTGTGTTAGAGAACAAAGGCGAGGCTATATCTCTTCCTCTATAAACTCATTAGTTCTTGATATGTAACGTTCATCAGATCTGGAGATTTTTTTGTGGGGCGTGTTGGGTTAGTGGCTTTTTGTGGGACGTGTTGGGTTAGTAGACTTTGTCCATGTTGGCAGTGCCTTCATCTTAGGTGAAGGAACCTATGGTAGATCCACCTCTACCTGCAATGTAGTGTTGATGAACAAAGGAGAAGCTACAGTATACCTTTTACTCCAGCACCTAATCCTCTCCTAAACCATCATCAGATCTGCAGGCTTTTGCGGGCCTGTTGAGTTAGCGACCTTTGTTCATGTTGGCAGCACCTTCATCTTAAGTGGAGGAACCTATGGTAAAGCCACCTCAACCTGCAATGTAGTGTTAGAAGACAAAAGGATAGGCTATATATCTTCCCCTATAGCCTCATTTGTTCTTTAACTCTCATCATATCTGGAGACTTTTTGTGTGGCCTGTTGGGTTAGTGGACTTGGTTAATGTTGGCAGTACCTTCATCTTAAGCGAAGGAACCTATGATAGATCCACCTCAACCTGCAATGTAGCGTTAAAAGACAAAGGAGATGCAATACCTCTTCCTCCTGAATCTCATCAAACCTCATCAGATCTATATTTTGTGGAGTCTGTTAGGTTAGTAGGTTTTGTTCATATTGGCAACACCTTCATCTTAGGTAGAGGAACCTATGGTAGATCCACCATCATCAGATCTGGAGGCTTTTGCAAGCCTTGTTGAGTTAGCGGCCTTTGTTCATGTTGGCAGTACCTTCAACCTCATCCTCTCCTTAACCATCATCAGATCTGGAGGCTTTTGCGAGCCTGTTGTTCATGTTGGCAGCTCCTTCATCTTGGGTGGAGGAACCTATGGTAAAGCCACCTCAACCTGCAATGTAGTGTTAGAAGACAAAGGATAGGCTATATCTCTTCCTCTATAACCTCATTTGTTCTTTAACTCTCATCAGATCTGGAGACTTTTTGTGGGGTCTGTTGGGTTAGTGGACTTAGTTAATGTTGGCAGTACCTTCATCTTAAGTGAAGGAACTGAAGGATAGATCCACCTCAACCTGGAATGTAGCGTTAAAAGACAAAGGAGATGCAATACCTCTTCCTCCTGAATCTCATCAAACCTCATCAGATCTATATTTTGTGGAGTCTGTTAGGTTAGTAGTTTTTGTTCATATTGGCGACACCTTCGTCTTAGGTTGAGGAACCTATGGTAGATCCACCATCATGTTGAGTTAGCGACCTTTGTTCATGTTGGCAGCACCTTCAACCTCATCCTCTCCTTAACCATCATCAGATCTGGAGGCTTTTGCGAGCCTGTTGTCCATGTTGGCAGCTCCTTCATCTTGGGTGGAGGAACCTATGGTAGAGCCACCTCTACCTGTAATGTAGTGCTAGAAAACCTGCCTGAGGGACATGTCACCATTCTCTTCTGCGGAATTCAATTCAAGGTTACCCTTCCGAAATGTAGGCTCACTGACTTTATAATACTATTTAGAAATCCGGGCATGAAATTTTATCCTTCGATTTTGGGTGTCTTCTACTGGGTCATTGTTGTGTAGAGCCTGGGCCCACCAAAGGATCTTACGTTGACAGGCCACAATTTTTGGCTGGGTAGAATCACTTTGACTTGGGGTCCAGTGGTGACGACCGAAACCATTATTTTTTCCCAAAGTAAACTTTTTTCTTGTTTTTGTTGATTTTTTTTATATTTTATGAGGTTGCCAAATTTTTATGAGCAGCGTGTTATACATTAATGCCGCTGGGAATTTGTGTTTGTTCTACATGAAAGGTTTGCGAGGACCGGGCAGCTGGAATACATAATGGCACATACATAACAGCGAGCGGTATTACCTGGCCGCTACGCTCCAGACCCATTCTTGGGGCCTTTTTTCACAACAAGAAAGCTTTATTATTCCTCACAACTCCGCAGGGCAGCACTTTTCACAGAACCGTATATCATTACGGAGTTAAAAGTGTAGGGCCCCAGCTAAGTGGACAGCAGTCAAGCTGTGACACTTTGGACGCCAATGCGAATAGCATAAAAAGTGGAATTTTGCTGCAGGGCTTTCGGAGAAGCCGTTTTAGTCGAGGCTGAATTACCGGTGAAGGTGTTACAGGCGACGGACCTGAACACAAAGGCGGTGGAGCGATAGAGATGGCCGGACAATGGCCAACATCGACGCCCAGATTGTGTATAAAATGGGTTTATTATAGGGAGCCTAGAATAATTCACAAAAATTTCCTTCGAACAATACAGGCTTGATTCGACCTGCTGGTTGTACATTCAAGAAAGAGAAATCGGGCAAAATAATTGACTAGTCAGCTGTTGTCGCTTGTGTGGAGAACAGGAGGCCATTTTGTGGGCCTGAACGAATCCTCATGACCTCACCACTGACCCGTACCGTAGTCGTGGATAGCCATAGACCTAATGATCTATACATCCAGTCTATAGAGGCCTGTGCCTACCTTTTAGAGCTCATGAGCACCAGGCCAGGATTATGGCTTCTGCTCTCTGGTTCAGTTCCTACCTTTTTGGATCTCATCAGCATAAGACATGAATTATGGTTTCTACTACGACAGGGATTGTGGTTCCTTAAGGTTTTTTTTAATGTTCCAGCCTTTTTAGGCCTCATCAGCATAAGGCATGAATTATGGTTTCTACTGCGACAGGGATGCTGGTTCCTAAAGGTTTTTTTTAAATGTGCCAGCCTTATTGGTTCTCATCAGCATAAGGCATGAATTATGGTTTCTACTACGACAGGGATTGTGGTTCCTTAAGATTTTTTTTTAATGTGCCAGCCTTTTTAGGCCTCATCAGCATAAGGTATAGGTTTTGGCCTACTCTTCTGGGATCTCTCCGAGTATGGACTGTCCTGCATTGTGCTGTTTTAGATGTCATCAGGATAAGACATGGCATGTCTTTTCTTACCTTTTTAGATGTTTGTTGCCCATATTGCTTTATCCTACACTCGTCTTTTTAGATCTGATCAGTATAAGACATGGATTACTGTCCTTTTACTATGCCAGACTTTCAAGATGGACTCAGTACAAGGCAGTGATTCTGGCCAGCTCGCTCTTTGTACTGCGTCTGACTTTCTAGATGTTATCAGTATAAGGCATTGTGGCCCGCTCTCTTTATACTGTTCCAGACTTTTTAGATGTTATCAGTATATGTCAATAATTATCACCTGCCCTCCGTCACACTTTCTAGATCTCATTGGTATAAGGCAATGATTATGGCCAGCACTCTTTGTTCTGTGCCTGACTTTCGAGATCCATCAGTATAGGACAATGATTATGACCTGCATTCGTTTTGTTCTGTGCCCTTCTTTCCAAATCTCCTCAGATTATGGCCTGAGCTGCCTTTGGACTGCGCCTACCTTTTTAGGTCTCATCAGTATGTCAATAATTTTGACCCATACTACATTTGTCCTGTGCTAGCCTTTATATAGGTCATCAGGCAGTGACTATGACCCGTCTCCTCTTTTTGTATATAGTATAAGGTATAAGTCAATGATTTCCTTTGTACTGTGCCAACCTTTTTAGATCTCATCAGTTTAAGTCAATGATTTAGATATGCCCTTTGTTTTTGTTCTGTGCCAGCCTTTATAGATCTCATCATTATAAGTCAATGATTACGGCCTGCCCTGTCTTTGTTCTGTGCCAGCCTTTTTATATTTCATCAGCACAAGTCAACGAGTATGGCCTGCCCTCTCTTTTCTTTAAGTGCCATCCTTTCTAGATCTCATCAGTGTAAGTCAATGATTATGGCCTGCACTTTTTGTATGGCCTGCCCTCTTTGTACTGTACCAAACTTTCTAGATCTCATCAGTATCCGTCAATGATTATGACCTACCTTTTCCTCTTTTGTTTATGGCGGACATTCTAGATCGCATCCATATTTATGACATATACTCTCTTTGTTCTGTGCCAGCCTTTTTCTATCTCATCAGAACAGGGAAGTGATCACGTCCTGCCCTTTTTTGTTTTATGCCTGCCTTTGTACATCACATCAGTATAAGTCAATGACTATAACCACTCTTCTCTATTTTTCCAACCTATCTAGACCTCATCAGTATAAGTAAATAATTATTACCTAATTTTTTTTTGTTCTGTATCAGTCTTTTTATATCTTATCAGTATAATGTAAGTCATTGATTAAGGCTTTCAAGAAAATATAAGTCATAATCAATGACTTATCCTGTTCAAATCTAGTAAGGCTGGCACAGAAAATAATCCTCAGGTCTCCTAATCATTGACTTATCCTGATGAGATATAAACAGGCCGGCACAGTACTAAGTAAATGATCGTGTGACCCGCCCTGTCTTTGTTCTGTGCCAGCCTTACTAGATCTCATCAGTATAAGTCAGTGATTATGACCCATACTATCTTTGTTCCGTGCCAGCCTTTCTATATCTCATCAGTATAAGTCAATGACTATTTAAACGACCCTCTTTTATTATTTTGCCAGCCTTTCTAGATCTCATTAGTATAAGTCATTGATTATGACCTGCTCTCTCTTTGTTCTGTGCCAGCCTTAATATATCTCATCAGTATAAGTCAATGATTATCTGACCCGCCCTCTCTTTGTTCTTTGCATTTTTTTTTCTAGATTTCGTTACTATAAGTTAGTGATCGTGACCAGCGCTCTCATTGTTCTGTGCCAGCTTCTCTAGATCTTATTGACTTATGCTGATGAGATAGAGAAAGGCTGGCACAGAACCAAGAGAGGGTAGGTCTATACTGATGAGATCTAGAAGGGCTTGCACAGAACAAAGACGGCGGGTTGGATAGCCATTGATCTATACTGATGCGATCTAGAAAGACTGGGAAAATATTAAGAGAGGGCAGGTCATAATCACTGACTTATAGCAATAAGATCTAGAGAAGCTGGCACAGAACAATGAGAGCGCTGGTCATGATCACTGACTTATAGTAACGAGATCTAGAAAAAATGGCAAAGAACAAAGAGAGGGCGGGTCAGATAATCATTGACTTATACTGATGAGATCTAGAAGGACTGGCACAGAACAAAGAGAGGTTAGGTCAGATAGTCATTAACTTATGCTGATGAGGTATAACAAAGTTGGCACACAACAAAGAGAGGGTGGGTCAGATAATCATTGACTTATACCGATGACATCTAGAAGGGCTGGCACAGAACAAAGTGCGGGCGGGTCAAATAATTATCTGACCCGCCCGCACTTTGTTCTGTGCCAGCCCTTCTAGATGTCATCAGTATAAGTCAATGACTATCCAACCCGCCCTCTCTTTGTTCTGTGCCAACCTTGTTGTATCTCATCAGCAAAAGTTAATGACTATCTGACCTAACCTCTCTTTGTTCTGTGCCAGTCCTTCTAGATGTCATCAGTATAAGTCAATGACTATCTGACCCGCCCTCTCTTTGTTCTGTGCCAACCTTGTTATATCTCATCAGCATAAGTCAATGACTATCTGACCCGCCCTCTCTTTGTTCCGTGCCAGTCTTTCTAGATGTCATCAGTGTAGGTCAGTCACTATCCAACCCTCTCTTTCTTTGTTCTATGGCATCAGTTTAGGTCAATGACTATCTGACCCGCCCTCTCTTTGTTCCGTGCCAGTCTTTCTAAATGTCATCAGTGTAGGTCAATCACTATCCAACCCCCTCTTTTCTTTGTTCTATGTTAGCCCTTCTAGATGGCATCAGTTTAGGCCTCCCTCTCTTTGTCCTGTGCCAGCCCTTCTAGATGTCATCAGTGTAGGTGAATGTCTGACCCGCCCTGTCTTTGTCCTGTTCCTGCCTTGTTCTATCTCATCAGGAGACACAGGTTACCTCCTCTTCTACTTTAGGAACACACATATTAATAATCATACCTATATCTTTATAAATTATCCCCCTGTCAAGCAGTGGAGTGAACTTTTTTTTTGGGTGGGGAATCGGGTGGTGCTTTTTAACAATCAGCCCTGTCAGGATGTGATTGGCTTACATCGATTTTTGGAGCTTTTCATTCGTTTTCATTATCTATCGGGTCTCTTGATAGGATTTATCGATTTTTTTTTCCCTCAAGGTGTTCAACAAGGATAAATCAAAATTATTGGTGTCGGGGCGAAGTGATATAAATACTGACAGATGAGGTGGCCACCGACCCTTCAAGCTGTCTTTGAAAAAGTTTGAGAGCATCGGTTACCTGAATGTATCTTTCCCAGAACCCTGAAAGGCAATACAATATGCGAGTCGTAAAGCTGGGTTACAGTATGGCCCCTCTGTCACCCAGCTTTACCAGGATCAGTAGAGGTTGGAAAGGACGATGCAAGGATGTTTTTGCTTCTGCAGTTCACGAGAGACTGGCGACGATTACCGAGAGCGTATCAATCAAAAAGCTTTCAAGACATCAAAAGTGATGGAAGGCCCCCCCATGAGCGCCACCTGCTGGAGGGCCAGCACCTGACAAAGCCCTGATCACGAATGGCAACACATACGTGACCGCTCCCACATTTGACACCCCCTTGTTTGCCAAAGTAACCCATCAGGTGCCGGGCCGAGCAGGCCGCCGCCCGGGGCAAGATGACCGAACCTGTTTCTTCTTTCTGTAACGCGGACGCTCCGAGATAATTGAGATTTGGGCTCTGGCTGAGCCGCCATTGTTTTGCTCCATCTTTCATTGATACGATCTGGACACGAGTCGCGGTTGCTGAGTAACGATTCGGCTTAAGATAAAAGCGGGATTCTCTCATTCACAGCCGCGCCATTCTTGAGGCTCCCGGTGATTGGTTTTTTTTGCATTCGGAAAAAGGAGCAAATTTACCAAAGGGGAATGAAACACGGACTGAATTTAGTAGTGACGGCGGCGACAAAGACGGCGAATTGAAAGGTGCATTAATGGAATTTCGTGGTCACATGGGGCAATGGCGGAAGTCAGGAAGCCGCCAGGGCTATGTAAAAGGCCTTTCGGCCATGTTTTATCCGTCTCTGGGAAAGCTGGGTCAATAGGATTACTATTACACCTTGCAGTTGTATCTCCGATCTCTGCCTGGCTAACATTGCTCGCTCATCGCTATATCATTGTATACTGTACATTTCCATTCCCACCCAGCTTTCCCAAATCCTGAATGGCAATGTGTTTCTGTCTCTGTCACAGGATGAATGCTACAACTACATCAAAGTGCTGGTGCCCAAGAACGACCAGACCCTCATTGCCTGCGGCACCAACTCCTTTAACCCCACGTGCCGGAACTACAAGGTGAGCAAACATGGCGGTATTATTTATTTATCATTGCGGTAGTCCTACTCCACCCCCTTAAAGGAAATGTCCTGAAGGTTAGATATAAAACCCCTTTTATTGCATATTATTATCATATTCCGGTGCCGAGATATCACTACTTGAAAATGCGGCTCCAATGTCCCTCTGTCAACACTTCCTGTCACATCATCTAGTTATTGGAATAGTGAGAGGATTCTGGCACCAGCTATAGCAATGTCCGCATAATACCTGCTTCAGTACAAGCAGGATTGGACCCAGACTTTGTCCTGGCAGATCTGACAGGAAGTGTTATCATAGGGATTTGGATATTAAAATTCCATCCATATATCTTCTCACGGGAATGGGATAGAGAAAAAAGGTTTTCATGTATTTATTGTGCAGCAAAGAGGCTTTTAGCTGTTATAAAACACCCACTAGTTAAAAGTATGTGACCCCCCCCCCCCCCTCCCCGAATATAGGCTGTTCAGAATCCAATCTGATTGTAAGGACCCATCAATCACAAATCAGAGTGGGTGTGGAGATCTGCCCATGGTGGATGGCACACAATCCCTACTTCTATGATCAGATGATACATACCATCAGTGCTCACTGCCGGTCAGTGCCGGGGTCCACATCTTGGGTTCATTAATGATCACCCTCCGTATTCTCCTAATATTTGGGGTACTCTTAATTCATGTGACACGTATGACCCACATATGTAATCCTCCCCCAGATCAAGACCCTCGAGCAAGAAGGGGAGGAGTTTAATGGGCAGGCGCGATGCCCATTTGATACCAAGCAGGCCAGCGTCGCCCTCTTTGCAGGTAAGATTTGGGCCCAGTGTGGCTTACGCAGAAGATCTCTGACCTATAGGAGGCGCGTAAGAGCCACAGGAGCCACACGAGGCGGACAAGAGGCAGATAGGGGGACACGGGAGCCACACAAGAGACACAGGAGCCACGTAAGGGACACGGGAGCCACATAAGGGACATAGGAGCCACACGAGGCGGACAAGAGGCAGATAGGGGACACGGGAGCCACATAAGGGACACAGGAGCCACATAAGGGACACAGGAGCCACATAAGGGACATAGCAGCTAACAGGCAGATAGGGGACACAGGAGCCACATAAGGGACACAGGGGCCACATATGGGGCACATGAGCCACAGAAGCGACACATGAGCTACATAAGGGACACATGAGCCATATAAGGGACACAGGAGCCACATAAGGGCCACAGGGGCCACATATGGGGCACATGAGCCACAGAACCGACACATGAGCTACATAAGGGACACATGAGCCATATAAGGGACACAGGAGCCACATAAGGGACACATGAGCCACATAAGGGACACAGGAGCCACATAAGGGACACAGGAGCCATATAAGGGACACAGGAGCCACATAAGGGACACATGAGCCACATAAGGGACACAGGAGCCACATAAGGGACACAGGAGCCATATAAGGGACACAGGAGCCACATAAGGGACACAGGAGCCACATAAGGGACACAGGAGCCAAATAAGGGACACAGGAGCCACATAAGGGACACAGGAGCCACATAAGGGACAACAGGAGCCAAATAAGGGACACATGAGCCACATATGGGACACAGGAGCCACATAAGGGACACAGGAGCCACATAAGGGACAACAGGAGCCAAATAAGGGACACATGAGCCACATATGGGGCACAGGAGCCACATAAGGGACACAGGGGCCACGACAAGGCACACAACAGGTAGATAGGGGGCACAGGAGCCACAAAAGGCACACAGGAGGTAGACAAAGACCACAAGAGGCACACTGTATCACATGATAGGCTTAGATACTCTGCTTTAGCAGGCAGAATCACGTGTGATCGGCTTAGATACCCTGGTTCTCTAGAAAGTATCACCTACCATACCGCTGCTCTTACGCCCGTCCTCAGGGTTGTCACCCAGCTTTCCTAGAGTCCTGACATCTGATATTACGACTAGCACTCTCACCGGACTGACCCTCAGTAGATCATGTTGCCCTTCATTGACCACCTAGCCATTCAGGACTCTGGAAAAGCTAGGTGACCCAGGCTTAGGAGCAGTAATGGCGGCCATCTTGGGCAGCCTATGGGTGGAGTGCGCTGCGTTTCTATGTGTCAGCCCCTGATCGTAGGTAAATCAGGCAGACAGGCCTCCATTACTAGTGATGGCGGAGTGCGGCGCGTGCTAATAATACACGGTACGGCTATTAGCGGCAGCCCGCGCTCGCACAGACAGCCGCCGCG
Organism: Leptodactylus fuscus; assembly: GCF_031893055.1. Classification (NCBI taxonomy): domain Eukaryota; kingdom Metazoa; phylum Chordata; class Amphibia; order Anura; family Leptodactylidae; genus Leptodactylus; species Leptodactylus fuscus. Next base: position 149,972,652 of record NC_134271.1, read on the forward strand.
CTCAGAGAGACTGTAACTAATTGACTTAGTAGTACAAGCGCCGGCAGCAGCGAGCGCCGACTGTTTAGATTACATGCCCGGCACGCTCAGCCCTCCCCCACCCTATTCTCTTCTCTCTCCGTGTAGATGGAAATCTGTATTCCGCCACCGTGGCCGATTTCCAAGCCAGCGACGCTGTCATATACCGCAGCCTGGGGGAGAAGAGCCCCGTCCTCCGCACCGTCAAGTACGACTCCAAATGGCTGAGAGGTGAGGCCCCGGAACATGGATAGAGTAAGACACATCCATCATGGAAACTTCTCACAGCTGAGGGTTTGTTACAGTTGTATCCGCTCTGCACAGTCCTCGCTGGGCTCCGGTCTAAGGCCGGAACGTGTTACCTGCACCGATACATGGCGACAAACAGGACAGGAGAGATTCCTAGGGTGCAACTGTAACAAACCCTCTGCTGTGATAGGTCTGTAGGATGGGAACCTGCCCCGACGTGTTTCTGTCCTCATCAGATTGACAGATTTTATGAAACTGGGACCACCAGAGGGCACTGCAGCTAATTCGGAATGGATTTATAAAAATATTACCACTAGGGCGCGCTATACATTGTATGATAATGTGACCACTAGGGGGTGCTGTACATTGTATGATTATGTGACCACTAGGGGGTGCTGTACATTATATGATTATGTGACTACTAGGGGGCGCTGTACATTGTATGATAATGTGACCACTAGGGGGCGCTGTACATTATATGATTATGTGACCACTAGGGGGCGCTGTACATTATATGATTATGTGACTACTAGGGGGCGCTGTACATTGTATGATTATGTGACCACTAGGGGGCGCTGTACATTGTATGATAATGTGACCACTAGGGGGCGCTGTACATTGTAAGATTATGTGACCACTAGGGGGCGCTGTACATTATATGATTATGTGACTACTAGGGGGCGCTGTACATTGTATGATAATGTGATCACTAGGGGGCGCTGTACATTATATGATTATGTGACCACTAGGGGGCGCTGTACATTGTATGATAATGTGACCACTAGGGGGCGCTGTACATTATATGATTATGTGACCACTAGGGGGCGCTGTACATTATATGATTATGTGACCACTAGGGGGCGCTGTACATTATATGATTATGTGACCACTAGGGGGCGCTGTACATTATATGATTATGTGACTACTAGGGGGCGCTGTACATTGTATGATTATGTGACCACTAGGGGGCGCTGTACATTGTATGATTATGTGACCACTAGGGGGCGCTGTACATTGTATGATTATGTGACCACTAGGGGGCGCTGTACATTATATGATTATGTGACTACTAGGGGGCGCTGTACATTGTATGATAATGTGACCACTAGGGGGCGCTGTACATTGTATGATTATGTGACCACTAGGGGGCGCTGTACATTGTATGATTATGTGACCACTAGGGGGCGCTGTACATTGTATGATTATGTCACCACTAGGGGGCACTGTACATTGTATGATTATGTGACCACTAGGGGGCGCTGTACATTGTATGATTATGTGACCACTAGGGGGCGCTGTACATTATATGATTATGTGACTACTAGGGGGCGCTGTACATTGTATGATAATGTGACCACTAGGGGGCGCTGTACATTGTATGATTATGTGACCACTAGGGGGCGCTGTACATTATATGATTATGTGACCACTAGGGGGCGCTGTACATTGTATGATAATGTGACCACTAGGGGGCGCTGTACATTGTATGATTATGTGACCACTAGGGGGCGCTGTACATTGTACGATTATGTGACCACTAGGGGGCGCTGTACATTGTACGATTATGTGACCACTAGGGGGCGCTGTACATTGTATGATTATGTGACCACTAGGGGGCGCTGTACATTGTATGATTATGTGACCACTAGGGGCGCTGTACATTGTATGATTATGTGACCACTAGGGGGCGCTGTACATTGTATGATTATGTGACCACTAGGGGGCGCTGTACATTGTATGATTATGTGACCACTAGGGGGCGCTGTACATTGTATGATTATGTGACCACTAGGGGGCGCTGTACATTGTATGATTATGTCACCACTAGGGGGCGCTGTACATTGTATGATTATGTCACCACTAGGGGGCGCTGTACATTGTATGATTATGTGACCACTAGGGGGCGCTGTACATTGTATGATTATGTGACCACTAGGGGGCGCTGTACATTGTATGATTATGTGACCACTAGGGGGTGCTGTACGTTGTATGATAATGTCACCACTAGGGGGCGCTGTACACTGTATGATAATGTCACCACTAGGGGGCACTGTACATTGTACGATTATGTCACCACTAGGGGGCGCTGTACATTATATGATTATGTGACCACTAGGGGGCGCTGTACATTGTATGATTATGTGACCACTAGGGGGCGCTGTACATTGTATGATTATGTGACCACTAGGGGGCGCTGTACATTGTATGATTATGTGACCACTAGGGGGCGCTGTACATTGTATGATTATGTGACCACTAGGGGGTGCTGTACGTTGTATGATAATGTCACCACTAGGGGGCGCTGTACACTGTATGATAATGTCACCACTAGGGGGCACTGTACATTGTACGATTATGTCACCACTAGGGGGCGCTGTACATTATATGATTATGTGACCACTAGGGGGCGCTGTACATTGTATGATTATGTGACCACTAGGGGGCGCTGTACATTGTATGATTATGTGACCACTAGGGGGCGCTGTACATTGTATGATTATGTGACCACTAGGGGGCGCTGTACATTGTATGATTATGTGACCACTAGGGGGTGCTGTACGTTGTATGATAATGTCACCACTAGGGGGCGCTGTACATTGTACGATTATGTCACCACTAGGGGGCATACTTTCACATTTTACCTTCTCCCCTTGCAGAGCCCCACTTCATCCACGCTGTAGAATATGGAAATTACGCCTATTTCTTTTTCCGGGAGATTTCCATGGAGTACACGACCCTGGGGAAGGTAAGTGATGGCGGAAAATGGCGATGTCACATGATGTCTGGGTAATAAAGCTGGAGGATTCTCTCCTGCTCTGGCGGCCATAAGGTTAATGACTAATTATCATCCCCCGTCATCTGGAGCTGTCAGCGGCAGCTGCTGGGGGGACCCGGGCGCTGACGTCACGCTGCCATCCTCATGTGGCCAGCCTGCCAGCTCCTCTTATCTCTGCCGCAGCCGCCGCGCCGCATTACAAGCCAATTACACGTCCCCATCTGAGCCGCCGCTGATAATAGTCACCGCCGCCTCCAGATACTACTTATCCCGCCATCTCCCCCCCGGGCACCAGAGGGCGACGCGGCTATCTGTACGGGGGCACCGAGGAGCGCGGCCGCTGGTCACCGTATCAGCAGGACGCAGCATACAGATTAATGGCGGCCAGTCCTGTGTGACCTCTATATACAGTATTACATCACAGGATTAGATACAGCACACAGATTATACAGCCGGTCCTGTGTGACCTCTATATACACAACCGCAGTATCACATCATAGGATTAGATACAGCACACAGATTATACAGCCAGTCCTGTGTGACCTCTATATACACAACCGCAGTATCACATCATAGGATTAGATACAGCACACAGATTATACAGCCAGTCCTGTGTGACCTCTATATACACAACCGCAGTATCACATCATAGGATTAGATACAGCACACAGATTATACACCCGGTCCTGTGTGACCTCTATATACAGCCGGCAGTATCACATCATAGGATTAGATACAGCACACAGATTATACAGCCAGTCCTGTGTGACCTCTATATACACAACCGCAGTATCACATCATAGGATTAGATACAGCACACAGATTATACACCCGGTCCTGTGTGACCTCTATATACACAACCGCAGTATCACATCATAGGATTAGATACAGCACACAGATTATACACCCGGTCCTGTGTGACCTCTATATACACAACCGCAGTATCACATCATAGGATTAGATACAGCACACAGATTATACACCCGGTCCTGTGTGACCTCTCTATACAGCCGGCAGTATCACATCATAGGATTAGATACAGCACACAGATTATACAGCCAGTCCTGTGTGACCTCTATATACAGCCGGCAGTATTACATTACAGGATTAGATACAGCACACAGATTATACAGCCAGTCCTGTGTGACCTCTATATACAGCTGGCAGTATCACATCACAGGATTAGATACCGCACACAGATTATACAACCAGTCCTGTGTGACCTCTATATACAACCGGCAGTATCACATCATAGGATTAGATACAGATTAATGGTAGATCAGTAGGGGTCTGCTCCATGTGGTGCTGCCCCCTAGAGGTGTTCCCTGTGTGTATCCTCCATTCATGGCCGCCGTCCTCATCGCCCTCCTGAGCCGCAGTCTTTCCGTTCCATTGATCTCTGATTCTTGGCCATTTCTTGCCGCTTGTTCCTGGCCTTGTCCTGTCTCTTTGTATTTGGTGCAGTCATTGTCCGCGCGGTGCGCTCGCCTAGGCGGGCTGTCTGCCATTCCTGACCTATAGTAAAGTTCTCTCCTCAGGCCTCCAGGCCGTCGCACCGCCATTCTCTGCCCAGTCTCCTTACTGTGTTCAGATAGTTTAAAGGAGAACCCCCTGTTATTACATGAGCCAGGGAACACTTACCATATATGAGTATTCTATGGGAGGACTATGTGCATGTTACAGTATGCTGGCGGTATATGGTGGTATTATGTGCGCTGTGTGTGGCAGTTTTATTTCCGGACTACATGACAGTATTATGCAGGATATACATAGCAGTATTATTTTAGAATTTTATGGTACTGTTATTTGGGTTGTAGAAGGCAGGATGTGTGCGAAACTATATATTGATATTATGTGGCACTCATACGGCAGCATTATTTTCAGACTATTTAGTCGTATTATGTGGGCTGTATATGGCAGTATTATTTTGACACTATATAGAGGTATTAAGTGGAGCGTAAACAGCAGTATTATTTCAAGATTATATAATAGTATTACAGTATGTGGAACAGTATTATTTTTACTATATAGTGGTATTATGTGGCAGTATTATTTTGAGGCTATATAGTGGTATTATGTGGATTGTATATGGCAGTATTATTATTACTACCATATAGTGGTATTATGTGGCAGTATTATTTTGAGGCTATATAGTGGTATTATGTCGAATGTATATGGCAGTATTATTTTTACTATATATTGGTATTATGTGGAACGTATATGGCAGAATTATTTTGAGGCTATATAGTGGTATTAGGTGGAATGTATATGGCAGTATCATTTTTCCAAAGTATGAGGGGTTTGTATTGGCTGTATACAGCATTATTATATCGACATTGTCTTTCCGTATTATATGGGGTGTACACAGCAGTAAAATTTTGAAATCATATTGCAGGATTATGCGGTATGTGGTAGTATTATTTTGAGACCATATGTAGCATAATGCGGACTATATACGGTATTATAATTTTTCAATATGTGATGGTATTATGCGGGTTTAGCACTATGTGGCAGGATTATATGGACTGTATATGGCATTATTGTGTTGCCATTGCAGGACAGTATTTCAACCGTATATGGCAGTATTATTTTATCACTATATGACAGAATTGTGAAAACTGTCTATACTGGCGATTGGGGGTTCACTTGCTCAAGACATCTGTACAACCGGTGCCATCTTGAACATTAAGGAAAAAGCCCAGAACTTTTAAGGCCATTGAGGCCAGGCCCGTCCGGTAGAGGGTGGGCTGACTAGGATGTGGGTACACACATCCTAAGCGAAACTAAGTACAGCCCCTGCTACGTTTGGGATGTCCTTCACAAGACTTAAGGCCCCCGACAATATAGGAGGCTCATCTTATATACAGAAGAAAGTGAGAGTCAGCAGTGGAACCTCAGAGATAGGAGGTCCCCATGGATGGTTGGCCTTGGTTCCAACCAAACATTGTACCTGCCCAAAGCTCTATCAGTCAACTTGACGCAACGTCTCCATTCTTCTAATGGATCCTTATCGAAACATATTGGGTGGAGTTACCCTCTCAATAAACCTCCATGTCCAATGTCTTCCAGGTGACGTTTTCCCGAGTGGCCAGGGTCTGTAAGAACGACATGGGAGGTTCCCCTCGGGTTCTGGAGAAGTACTGGACCTCCTTCCTGAAGGCTCGTCTCAACTGCTCAGTCCCCGGTGACTCCTTCTTCTACTTCGATGTCCTCCAGTCCATGAGTGACATCCTCACCATCAATAACCGTCCCGCTGTCATCGGAGTTTTTGGCACGCAACCCAATAGGTAAGACGAGACCACCCAAATAAGTTATGCCGTTAAGTGACATGACTGTCTACACTGTGTAGTCTGTATCCAGGGGCAATCGGCAGGATTTGTACTATCGCTTTAGAAGTGAATAGCAAAGAAAACATGACATGGCCCAAACTTCGAGATAGGTAAAGCGAAGTATCAAGAGAATCGTAAAACGCGATTAGATAACGATGGCTATTAAGAGATGATGATGCAATCGGGCCTTCTCCTCCACCGTACACCTGCGGCCCGGTTATTATATATTAATGGCTACTCCCCAAAGGGCTATGAAAACTGCGAGAGTGCATAGGAAGCGGCTAATAATGGCTGCACGGAGCGCGACCGCGTCCAGGAAAAGCCAAGCACTCTACAGACCCTATTAGTGGATTAGGTAAGCAAAACAGAAGCGTACGGAGATGCCCAGTAGGGCCGTGAAACAAAAAAATGAAGTGGCTGGGAAAGTTCAGAGGAAGATTTAAGGCCGACTCTGCGGCAGCGAGACAAAACGTAATAAAGACGGGGGCGATAAATTACAGGTTATAAAGAAGGAAACCGCAGGTAATGGAGGGCAATACATCAGAGCAAGGTGCCAGAGCCGGAGGCCTCCTCTCCGGGCCGCAGACTTCATCCCAATGGCTGCCGGGAGAGGCAGAGAATAAATCCATTTCTATCAATGTTTTCCATGGCACAGAATGTATGGTCTCATAAAGGGAATACATCTTCAGGGACGTCTTATTATTGGATGGGAGGCACATTAGCGTCTACGTGGCGTCAAGAGTATGGCCGTCGAGGGAGAGCGGCCATTAAAATGAGAGATTAATACGGCCGTTCAGAATTAGGACAGAAATTCTCATTAGCAAGTTTTTCCCCTGCCTAAAGGTTTGAGGCTTTATATAAAATCCGGTAATATACGGCCATAAACCGAAGGGCGGACACGGCGTGGAGGTGAGATGAATAAAAGCGCGGTCTACTGGGTTCAGTTTCCATTTTTTTTTCCCTGTCTTCCTAGCATCACCGGGTCTGGTGTGTGCGCCTTCTACATGGATGAGATTGAGAAAGTCTTCAACGGGAAGTTCAAAGAGCAAAAGACCACTGAATCGGCTTGGACCCCCATTCCAGAAGATAAAGTCCCAGTTCCTAGGTAAGGGCTGATTTCGAGAAGAACCATAGATTGCACCTCCTCGAATATCAATAGATTTAAGGCTTTGTAGGTTTCAGGAGATTAACACCTTTGGGCTTCAAAAAAAGATCGATCGCTTCAGGCTCTCAATAGATCCATAGAAGGAGGCTTTGAGGAGATCCATATCTTGATTCCTGAAGAACTAATGGAATTCATCGCTTTAGGTGTTATTGAGATCTGAAACTTGAGTGTTTCAAGAGAGACAAAGCTTGAGGCTTTCGGGAGATCCTAAGCTTGAAGTTTCAAGGAGATCCATAACTTGAGGCTTCAAGGAGAACTTGAGGTTTCAAAGACATGCCTAGCTTGAGGTGTGAAGGAGATCCATAGCTTGAAATGTTGAGGAGTTCCATAGCTTGAAGTTTCAAGGAGATCCATAACTTGAGGGTTCATGGAGACCCCTATCTTTAATCTTTGAGAAGATAATATTGGAGAGGCTTTTGGCAGTGCTATAGCTTGAATCTCTGAGAAGATCCACAACTTTATGCCTTAAAGAAATAGTATAAGGATTGTGGAGCTATATAGCTGGAGGCTTTGAGGAGATTAATAGCTTGAGGTTACAAAAAGATCCATAACTTGAGGCTTCAAAGACATGCCTAGCTTGAGGTGTGAAGGAGATCCATAGCTTGAAATGTTGAGGAGATCCATAGCTTGAAGTTTCAAGAAGATCCATAACTTGAGGGTTCATGGAGACCCCTATCTTTAATCTTTGAGAAAATAATATTGGAGAGGCTTTGGGGCAGTGCTATAGCTTGAATCTCTGAGAAGATCCACAACTTTGTGCCTTAAGGAAATAGTTTAAGGATTGCTGAGATATATAGCTGGGGGCTTTGAGGAGATATATAGCATGAAGCTTGAGGAGATTAATAGCTTGAGGCTCCAAAAACATCTATAACTTGAGACTTCAAGGAGAACTTGAGGTTTCAAAGACGTGCCTAGCTTGAGGTGTGAAGGAGATCCATAGCTTGAAACGTTGAGGAGATCCGTAGCTTGGAGTTTGAAGAGATTAATAGCACAAGTCTCCAAAAAGATGAATAACTTGAGGTTTCAAAGAGATCCATAGCTTAAGTTTTCAAACACATCTATAACTGGAAGGTTGAAGGAGACCAATAGCTTGAACTTTGACTTTTCTCTTCCCATCTTCCAGGCCCGGGTGTTGTGCCGGCTATGGCAGTGCTGCTTCCTACAAGGCATCCAATGAGTTTCCAGATGAGACCCTTTCCTTCATCAAATCTTTCCCTCTCTTGGATGAGGCCGTACCTTCCATTACAGAGACACCATGGTTTACCAAAACAACCAGCAGGTATGGAGAAACCAATGAGTTATTATCATGAACCCAAAACAATGACCATATGGCAAGAAAAAAAAAGTAACTTCCTCTACAAAATTTCTCACATTCCCATTGTCTGAGGGCTACTCTGAGCTTAGAACATTGACTTGTCTTGATATGGGTCCATTCCTTTCACTTCATCCATTCCCGATCTCATTTCCCAGGTTTAAGCTGACACAGATAGCTGCGGACACCTCAGCCGGTCCTTACGGAAATTACACGGTCTTGTTCTTGGGATCTGAAGATGGAAAAATTCTTAAGGTTCTCACAGGAACGACGGAAAACTCCACCGTGGAAACCGTCCTCCTGGAAGAGATCAATGTCTACAACCAAGATAGGTAAGGGCTAAATCTTAAATACACTTATTGGTGATGGGATTGGCTAACCAATGCAATACAATAAGACGTTGTGTACCACAGGTGCGGTGGGAAGATGGACGATGGGAGGATCCTTGGACTGCAGCTGGATCGAGACAATCGCGCCCTGTTTGTCGCCTTCTCCAGCTGTATCATTCGCATTCCTCTCAGTCGGTGTGAATCGTACGGGGCTTGTAGGAGGTAGGTCATTCCCAGGAGGGTGGCGGTTGGCCAACAACGTCGGAGCTTATTTTTTGTAGGAGACCCTTGGCCATGAGCTAACTAGTACTTGAACCAGAACGCAATTGCTTTGTACACAGGTTAGCTTTGCCTACTTCACTTAGAAAAAAAACCCAAAAATTCCACCAATTCTTCTGCGGGAACGATACATGTTGCCCGTAATAAGGGCTCTATCAATCAAAGCAATGGAACATAACGGAGAGAAGAAAGGAGAACAGTGGCTTGTGCTGTCTAAGTGGGCTGTATTCATTACAACAATCGCTTCACATCTATTGTTCCCGCCAGTTTTGGAAGGAGTTGAAAAAAAAAAAAAAAAATCCCTTCTGTTCTAAGTAAAATTAACCAGCTCAGTAATAATCTCATTAATAAAGTCACATCACATGTGTGCATCTCGAGAACAAAGCGGCTTACAATTCGCGGCTTGTCATTCATTCCCCGCATGCCCCTCAACGAGACAACCCCTCCCCCTGCCAGCGGGTAAATACGCCAGGCTGAATAACCCTACCACAAAGTCATCAGTATTACGAGCCGTGCAATAACGTTTGAAGGGGTCCCAGGGTGCCCGCCGGTGGCGGAAAGGGAAAAGCTTTAATTTGCTGGCTCCTTATTGTGATGGGAGCCAAGAGAGAATTGAAGTCTAGAAAAAGCTCGCTTGCCAAATGCATCCCACTCAAGCCTCAGATCTTTGGAAAGCCGCCAGACTAGCGTGGTGCCTACAGGGGCCCCCCGATGTAAGGATGTCTGTTGATGTAGATGGGTTTTTCGATAAGAGCGGTTCATGTGCAGGGTTAATCGTACAGCCCGTCTTCCATTGGCTTCCCGACTTGCGCCTTAGCGTGACTGGTCTTGAGCGTGGGTTGCACAGAGTCCAAAAAATGTCATAGGCTCCGTTCTGAGAAGTTCTACTCTACAAAGTCAATTATTTTTCCTTTCCCGCAGAAGCTGCCTGTCATCAAGAGACCCTTACTGCGTGTGGTTAAAATCGGGGAACTGCGCCAATTACCGAAGCGACATAAGGTAATAGAACAGGAAAGATGCATGACGTAACAAGCTCGGGAGTGGGGGGGCACTTCACCCCCAAACGGTGGTTGAACATCTAATGAACGGAGTCGATTGTCCCCTAAGATCTCATTAAATGCAGCGGAAGTATGAATAATCAGTTCCGATAAATATAAAGGGATCCGCGCCTTCCCAGCCCATATATTATTCTTAAGATAAGGTTCCTTGGCAGGAGCATGAAATTATAGCAATTAAAATTGACTTGACGTCTAGGCATGTATAATGCATGGTGTAGATAGTCACAAAGTGGACGGACGAGCTGAGTCAGCCATCCCCATGACCATGTACAGGTTTTTGCCTTCATAGACGATGATTGCTTCTCCAAATTGACTTCTTTTTGGGCTTTCAACGTCCTCTGTCTTGATTATGAATGTCTCCATTCCATGGTGTAGATAGTCACAAAGTGGACAGTCAAGCCGAGTCATCTCCACAACCTTGTACAGTTTTTAGCCTTCATGGACGACGATTCCTTCTCCAAAATGTCCTGACGTCTTTTTGGGCCTTCAAAGTCCTCCGTCTTCATAATGAGTGTCTCCAACCATCTTGTTGATGGTGGGTTTTAAGTTTTTGCTGTCGGATCTTCTTCCAAAGAAGGTCCTACCTTCTCTTGTGTCTTTCGAGACCTCAATGTCTTTGTCATGGATGTTTCTATCCACCTTATTCATGGTGGTTCTCTTAATTTTTTTGTTAAGCTTTGTGTCTCAAAGAAGGCTATACTCCTTCTTCTAAATGTTCTGACTTGCCTTGGATCTTCAGGGCCCACAACTTCTTTCTTATGAATGTTTCATCCATCGTCATGCATGTCGAGTCCTCCTCCAAAATGTCCTGACTTCTTTTTGGGTCTCCAAAGTCCTCAGTGTCTTCATTAGGAATGTCTCCAACCATCTTGTTGATGGTGGTTTTCTTAATTTCTCCTAAAGAAGCATACGAATAGCTTTTCTTTGAATTGTCCTGCTTTTCTTGGGTCTCCAGGGTCCTCAATGTCTTTGTCATGAATGTTTCCATCCATCTTGTCATTGGTGGTTATGGTCTTCTCCTAATGAAGGATATGAATAGTCTTTTTGGCATGTCTTTGGTCTTCAGGGTTCTTCGTGTCTTAGCCTTGAATGTTTCTTTCCATCTTGTTGGTGGTGGTTCTCTTAAAACGTCCACATTGAAAGCTGGTTAGATACAGTCCTGACCCCCATCCAAAACATATCCAAGCTTGACAACAAAAGTGGTCATATCTGGATGTTCTGAGATTGATAGGATTTTCTTTTCTTGGTTGTAGGATTTCGTTTGAACAGGATATCGAGCAACCGAAGCATAGAGGCAACTGTCAAGGTAAGCGGGACACGACTTTCGAAGACTAGTAGTGCAAGGACAGACTCCGACATCACAGTGGTCACATCGTAGACGGGTTGACCAACCAGATGATGAACAACCCACCACCTAAGAACCCTACTTGATGGCTACACCAATCGGTTGTCATGTATAGTTGGACTTGGTTTTAGTAAGAGTTAATACGTCCATCGTCATGAAGAAAATTCATGGGGTTGCAGTAAACAAATTATTTGCCGAACATGAAAGCCATGTTTTATAGGAACGGCCGTGGTAAAATGTGTGTCCGACAGATAGTTCTTCCTCGGCAGGAGGCCTCTGCGACCGGGTTTTTTTTTCTCCAGACGGGGGCTTTCAGATTCCACCGCGAGGCAGAAGGGATAAAGCTGCCTGGATATTAACTGGCGGATTTGACTCTCTCAAGTCTGATTTCCTATCTCATATTTCACAACGTTGGAAGCCTTCTGGGCGCATTACAAGACTGCGTATTAATAAAGTCAATCTATACCGCCAAACCATGCTGGAAAGTAAAGATCCCATTATGGGTTCTGACATTTACAAGACAAATGGCGACTGGTAGCTATTGTTCTCTAGTCCGATGCTGTCTTTATTTATTACCCGTCCATACGGCCGCATTAATTTTTTACTCTGAGCTACGGAGCCTCCTCTGCTTTCTAGTATCGGCCATCTTCGTTCGAGCCTGAGATTCTTAAAGGGGAACTCCATGTTCAAAAATTTGGTAGATTTGTGAGGTTTTTTTTGTACATTAGATACATTTTTGTGCGTTGGGTATAATAGTATGGCTGAAAATGTAATAAAATATATAATCGTGAAAGAAGATAGGCCCGCAAGCTGATGAAGGACATAGGGGTTGGCCTAAGGCTTGGATTGTGGTCTCCATTTTTAACCAAAACCAAGACCCATTGAAGAGCAGATCATACAGGTGTCCTGATATACAAAAATAGCACTATATGATGGCCCTCAACACTGATGTGGAACCCTATTGATAGGAGCGTTAGGATTTAGGGGTTTAAAAGGGGGAGGAGTCTTTTAAAGGGGTGTGGCTATTCCATAATAGGGAAAGGAATAGGAGGCCCAACAAATTGTGACCAGCTATTTTTGTGGGAAACAAGCATGTTATGGTCATTGACCAAATTCTGGTCCACCAAAAACCCTACTTACTGTATACGCTTGGCACCAAGTTAAAAACAATAAGGTAATGTGATATGGCAATCAAGGCATGCCCCAAGTCATAGACAAAAACTTGACACCGACTCCAGTCCTTGATCCTGTTTATTGAAAGTTTGGCGAGCGATGAAATGTTCTATAAAGAGTCCTCGTCCCCGACAACTCTAAAGACCGTAAAGGACATATTGTAATCTCAGCCAGATTGTGATGGATTGTGTAACCTCACAGAGCGGATCATGAGTTCACTACAGTGACCGATTGTTCGCGACCGGCTCCTCACTCACACTGAGCCTATTGACTCCCAGAAACGCGTTGTTCTTAAGACTCACAAACGTTGGGATGATGTTTATTATTGTGTGTTCACAAACCACGAGGCTCTCCATCTCCTCGTGATTTTATTTTTGATATTTCCGTAACCTTTTCCCCTCTTCGAAATTATTTCTTCACCGTCTCTTCTTATCCATGTAGTTCAGTCTATTGATTTGTAAACTTTTTGTAAAATTTAAAGGGATCCTATCATTCAGAAGCAATTTTTTTGTCCCTAACACGTCGGAATAGCCTCAAGAAAGGGTATTCATCTCCTACCTTTAGATGTCTTCTCCACCCCGCCATTCCGTAGAAATCCCGGTTTTCGTCGGTATGCAAATGAGTTCTCTCGCAGCACTGGGGGCAGGCACCAGCGCTCAAACAGCACTGAGAGTGTCCCCAATGCTGCGAGAGAACTCTCCAGCGCCCCCTCCATCTTCTTCAGGAACGTCCTCTTCCTGTCTCTTCTTCCGGCGCAGGCTTTGAAACTTGTAGGCCTCAGGTAGAGCCTACTACGCATGCCCACGGCCGCAAGAAAAATGGCCGCTTGCACAGTAAGTAAGCGGCCATGTTCTTGTGGCCTGTGGGTATGCGAAGGCCTACAAGTTTCAAAGCCTGTGCCGGAAGAAGATGGAGGGGGCGCTGAAGAGTTCTCTCGCAGCATTGGGGACACCCCCGGTGCTGTTTGAACGCTGAGGCCCGCCCCCAGTGCTGCGAGAGAACTCATTTGCATACCGACGAAAACCGGGATTTCTACGGAACAGCGGCGGGGAGAAGGTAGGAGACGAATAGCCTTTCTTAAGGCTATTCCTACGTGTCAGGGACAAAAAATTGCTTCTGAATGATGGGATCCCTTTAATGAAACAATTTTAATAAGTTGACTGTATAATCCATCGTTCGATCCATTGATTTGTAAAATTTAAAAAAAAATTTGATTTTAAAAAAACTTGCATGAAATTAGTCCTCTACCATTTTAATCGATCCTTTCTTGATTTCTAAATTGATTTTTTTTTTTGTTTTTGTTCCCCTTTCCAGATATTGTCACCTCTTCCGGAAGCACAGACATTGAAGGTGACTCTTCTTATGGTAACTTTCTTCTCTTCTTTTTCCTTCCTTCTGTCACCCTTCCCTTGCCCATGCCCCATCCTTTCCAGTGCCGTTTGCATCACATGGTCTTTCACAATAGATTTTTCTACTCAAAAACGGGCAAGAAACCAAAGTATGTTTGGCCAAACTGGTCATGGTCTTATCAATAAGCTTTTGTGAATGTTGAGGACCATCTATGGTCCATAAAACTGCTTTATAGTGACCCTAACAACAAAGTGTTGGCTGCCGGAGACAATATGGTGGGGGGGTTTATGAGCTAAACACAGAAAATCCAAAAATAGTAGAATTTTACCAAAATTTCACCGTCTTCCACCACTCATCTCGACGGTTCATTGAGTAGCCTAAAGCTGGCCATACATCTTCAGTGGCTGAACGCTCAACAGTGGTGGCTTATCACAAAGGAGAAGGAGGAGATGGCAGGCTGAAATTTATTATATGATGGGGAGAATTGGTACACCCATGGGATAGCCGGCCAACTTCCCAAAATTGGTAGGTTTGGCTGACTTTGTTCAGGTGTACGGCTGCCTTGCGGCCTCAGGAACATGGCTGTATTACATATCTACATTCATATATGGATCTATGGTAATACACCTATAGATATTTATGGGCCTCTACTGTTCCTTGGCCTACAGATATATAATATGAGAATTTTTGGCCATGTTTTTTGTGGAGACTACGCTGCCCTGTGTAGGCATATACGTTAACTGAGGGTTCATGAATAATTGTGAATTGGTCCTAGTTATTAATTGAACATTATTTAAATAAATTGATATCATCTAAATTTCAAATTTAAAAAAAAAAAAAATTAAAAAATTGCCAACTCTTTCACAGAATACAAGAAAAAATACTTTATTGAAGGTATATACTCGAGTATAAGCCGAATTTTTCAGCACAGTTTTTGTTTTGTTGTCCGACCATTTTTAATTTTTGAAATTTTCCAGTACCTGCTGCATTTCCCGCCCTCGGCTTATACTCGAGTCAGTAAGTTTTTCCAGTTTTTTGTGGTAAAATTAGGGGCCTCTGCTTATATTCGGGTCGGCTTATACTCGAGTATATACGGAATATTGAAATCTCAAAGAGTCAAGTGAATAAAAAAAAATCTGTGCAAAAATTTTTGGTTGTAACTGTCAAGATTGAAATGCCAAGCAGAAATTATTCCAATTTCCATTTTTCAATTTTTTTATTTTTTTTTACGTTTTTAACTTTTTTTTTAATTTGTGACGAGAATTCCATTTTGGCATTCTCTTCCGAATCTCCTAATGAGAAGCCTTTTAGTCGGCGTCTCGCGTGACATTCTCCTCGTCTTCATTACCGCCACTAACATTATCAGCCTATTACCGCCTGTCCGTGTAAATTAATACTCGCGAGAAACGAACGGCCGATGTCGACAAAAGAAAAAATAAGAATTAAGAAAAAAAAATGACATTTTAATTAGGTCTTAATCGTTTTTTTTAAGCTTGATAAAAAAAAACGCTCAGGAATTAATTTGTGAACCCGGCGTCTTTGACTAACACGGGGATGATGTTCGCGGTTAGAGCGGAGTGGCGATGTATCGGGAGAGACGAGACAGCTGAAGAGGATTAGAAAAGATGGTATATCATTAATTTAACAGCAGGTCCCATCTCGTGCCTTTAAGACGTCTCGCTCTAAGCTCGGGATTTGTCACTTGAGAAAAAGGTGTTTGTCAGATGGAAAGATTTACTGAAGTGTGACATACACAGCGAGAGGAAAGAAGCGGCAGCCGGATCACTGGAACCTTACCAAACCGCAATAATCGGCAACATGGAGAAGGAAGGGGGGCATCAATTTTGTATACAATGACCTAGTCTCCGAAATGCATAAGAAAATACAGATTTTTATATTAGATTTTTTTTGTATTATATTTTTCACTTTATAGGAAAATTTTTTTTTTTTTTATACATTTTTGAAATTTTTTTTTAAGTTTTATCTTAAACATATTTTTAAACAATTTTTGGTGAGGTTTTTGAATTTTTTTGTATGTTATGATCTATATAAAAAAAAAAAAAAAAATCATAAAAATTCAGCAGTTCTGACCACTAAGCCAAATAATAGGCTGAGATTTCCAGTTGGAGATTTCTTTGCAGCAGTCACCTCACCTACAGCACACTGGTGATCACAGCTATCACGTATATGTAGATAACAAATGGAATCCATCAGTCTTAATAGAGGATTTCACATCTTATCTACTCCCCGTTCCATGCAATGACATCTGCAGAGCATACTCAGAAAACTCTTCCATAGAAGGCAATAGGGTGTGCTCCAGACAGGAAGTCACAAACTCTTTTAGGTTTGGTGGCAAGAGTTGGAATTGCAAGGGTTTTAGGATTTTCTTTTAGGTTTGGTGGCAAGAGTTGGAATTGCAAAGTTTTTAGGATTTTCTTTTAAGTTTGGTGGCAAGAGTTGGAATTGCAAGGTTTTTAGGATTTTTTTTTTAAAGATAGGTATTCATTTGGAAAATCAAAAACATCACCAAAAATTCTTTAAAAAATTTGTCTAATTTAAAAAAAAGTCATTTCCCTGTTGTATACATGTGAGATTTGGCCAAAAATATATGAGTAAAGGCAGCGCGAGCGCTCCTCATTAGAGGAAAAACCCCTTTACCAATCTTACAAATCTGAGGAAAAAAATACCATATTTAAAAATGTCATCAAATATCTTAAGAAATTAGAAATATCAGTTTAGTCTTTAGTTCTAAAAAATAGAGGAATTTTATTGTTTAACTTGTATTTATTTTTTGTTTTGTTTTTTTCCACTTCAATTATAATTTTAATATTGTTATTTAAAAAAAAATAAAAAAATTTAAAAAAAAAAATAATTAAATTTACAATTAGGAAGTTTCATGCGGTAAAAAATTTAGACATTTTACAGGATGGTATCTTGAGTTAAAAAAGAAATTAAATTCTATGTTTCTTAGAGAATAAAAACCTACCACTTAAAGGATTTACAATGGAAAAAGATTTCTAAGCGTTAAAATATTCATTAGTGTTTTTCTGCCCGTTATATGAGGAAAAAAAACCAGATTATCCAGTAAATGATATTATTTTATGCGCATATGTTCCTCTATTTTGGCTTTTGGAAATCAAAACATTTGTGCCACCTAGTGACAGAGCGGGGTTACTGCAGCTCAGAGATATATTACTGTACACGTTGCTCTTCTCCATTTATCTTTCCTTGTATATCAAGTAACACAGAAATTTTTGTCCAAAATCTAAATTAAAGGGATCCTATCATTTTACCACTTTTTTTTATAGCTGACACGTGGGAATAGCCTTAAGAAAGGCTATTCGTCTCCTACCTTTATCAGTTGCCTCTGGTCCGCCGTTCGGTAGAAATATAGTTTTTAATGGTATGCAAATGAGTTCTTTTGCAGCACTGGGGGCGGGCCCCAGCGCTCAGACAGCACTGGGGCATCCCCAATGCTGCGAGAGAACTCTCTCCAGCGACGCCTCCATCTTCAACAGAAACCGCCTCTTCTGTGTCTTCTTCTGGCTGGGGTCACACTCCAGCGCCTCGCGCGCATGTGCAGTACGCTCCTGTAGTTCTTTGGAGAATAGGAGCGTGCTGCGCATGCGCGCGTAAGCGGCTTTCAAAAAAATGGCCGCTGGCCGGCCTGTGCACGCTGCTCTTGTCCTGATGGCAGAGCCAACTGCGCAGGCGCTGGAGTGTGACCCCAGCCGGAAGAAGACGCAGAAGAGGCATCACTGGAGAGAGTTCTCTCGCAGCATTGGGGACGCCGCCAGTGCTGTCTGAGCGCTGGGGCCCGCCCCCAGTGCTGCAAAAGAACTCATTTGCATACCAGTAAAAGTCAGTATTTCCACCAAACGGCGGGCCAGAGGCGACTGATCAAGGTAGGAGACGAATAGCTTTTCTTAAGGCTATTCCGACGTGTCGGCTAGAAACAAAAGTGTTTAAATGATAGGATCCCTTTAACCAATATTTTAGGGCTCCTGCCCCTTTAAGGCCTGGTCTTCCACTGTCCGATAATTCTTTTTCTAGATAGCACATACCTGTGAGAGTCCTGTATATATGTGGTGCACTCTATGTGTTTGTTACACTATGCAGTGTATATGATGACCAGTGTATATGTCTGTTGGCTATACGGTTGGGCCCACTATAGTGGGAGATGTATATATGTCAGTTTCTTGCCCTGCCCATATGTTTGCATGCACAAGTCAAAAGCCTTACTTCATAATATGGTACAAATAGCAATGTGATAGGCCTGCTGGGAAAAGGGCGGGGCTTGAACATGGCGATTAGACGACTTTCGGCTCCGTTTCTGCAACCGTTGTTGATCATAGTCATCATTAGGTGTAATATCTGAGTGACTAGTATTAACCAGAGTACTTGTAGCCTATTTGCACCATATTATGGACTAATCCTTTAAATGAGCTGAAAGTCCTGGTAGCCCTCTCAATAGAACCAATCGATGATAAAGTTGTCTCCTCTTACACTGGGTTACTTTGCTGTTGATCCACATTGAATGGTGTTTTGTGACGGTCACATTAACCAGACCCTGACCCCCACCCCACCCCCTTCCCCCACTGCTCCACCCCCCGATAATCTGCACCTTATTCACCGCTATTGATGATGTTGCCTTTGCCTATGTTTTATTATGTTTTATTTCTTGCTGGTAATGCAGGGAAAGTCCCGCCCAGCAGTGACATCACCATTGCCAGTGTCGCCTCCCTTGGGGATGTGACTCACCCCGGCGGGCCTCACTACGCCCCGCCAGGCGTGACATCAGACGGTTACTACCAACGTTCTGCCTGGCACAATCTAAAAACCCAGGGTAAGAGGGGTATTCATTCTTTGCAGCCCTAGGCTCTCGGTAGATGAATTATCTCAGACATGTAGATGCTGCAGGATAGTCCTGGCTTGTACCCGATGAGGTGCCGCATCTCCTCCCCTCCCCCAGCCATATCCCTTCCACCCATTCGTGATGTGAGGCCTAACATCTGCTTTGTCCATCCTGTGCTGGTTACATGTCCCCTGGCTGCGAGCGGGCGTATGGCAGACAGTGCATGACCCGTGCATGAGACTCCGACGCTCTCATTAGATGTAATAATCGTGTTGGTGTGATAACTTGGTTGTCTAATTCATCTTGTTTTTATCCTGGAAGACATCATGCAGCGATGTTACTGAGTAGTGATTCATAAGGACACATATGTGCAGGGGCGCTAACACTTTTAGATGGTTTTTGTTACGTTCTTAGGAGAAACTGACTATGGTGTCCTTCATCAGGATCCAGGAAATCCCTCAAAACTTCCTTACTCCGCCAATCACTCCACGATCACACCCATGTCCAGGTCTGAGGACCACCGGCCTACATCTCCTTGTGTTATCACGTTGTACTGTAGGCTCACTTTTGGTATACTAGCTCTTTAAAAAAGTTGCTTGGACCTTTTTGATCAGAACTCATGGTTTTAGTAGTAACATCTCTCTTTTACCCCATGAAGGTCTCACATTTGTCCTCTTGTCTACGACAAACTCCTGAGAATCCTTCCTATTTTCTTTAACTTAGGCAACTTGTGGGCCTAGACAAGGTCAAATTTTTAATCATCAGCGCGAGGAGGAAAGGTCTAACAACCTCTGAGGAACCCCTTTCTCTGTTATTTTTGGTAGTCAAGAAGTTCCTAAGATGTAGGAACCAGTACAAATCCCATTCCTGAAACGTCCTTAACACAAATCGGTAATCGTCACACAAATTGTTGTTCTCGATCCTTGTCCCATGTAAATTTGTCCACCTCAAAAAGAATCTGCTTGGACCTTCATAAAAGAACCAATGGGCTGCTTTGGTTGACCTAGGTTTATTCTGCTTACTCTCATTGAGGTCTCATATTTGTCCCATTGTCTACCAGAAGCTACAGATAATCTAACGAATCTTCTGGGCCCAGTTTTTGACCATCAGAGAGCAGACCAAAGATCTATCAACATCTGAGAGCCCACTCTACTTACCCTCATGGATGTCCCACATTTGTCCCCTTGGCTACCGTAAACTACAAAGAATCTCTCCTATTTTCCCTAAGTCAACTTGTGGACCCAGAGAAGGTCCAGTTGTTGACCAGAAGAGAGATTAGAAAAGGTCCAAGAACCTATTCTCTGTCACTTCTGGTTGTCAAAAAGTTACTGAGATATGTGATCCATGGAACCTTCCATTCCTAAAACATCGATCTCGGCAATTGTCTGATCAAGTTTTGTTCCCAATTATTGCCCCATGTAATCTTGATCATTAGGGTTGAGCCGATCTTGAGATTTCAGGATCGTTTTTAAAATCCGATTTCCGTTCATTTTCCATTCGAACCTGATCCCAATTCTGATCCCAGTGCATGTCTATGGAATTTTTTTAATAATTGGAGATCAAATTTTAAAAACGATCCTATTCACTACACGGCATGGAGTCTAAAAATTGCACGCTTTAATTGTTAGACTCCACGCTGTGTAGTAAAATCTTCTGGCTACTTAGTCCCCCCTGGTGTCCACTTACCTGCACAGAAGCGCTGCCGCTTGTCCATTCCCCTGTTCTCGCCTCGCTACCCCCGCCTCCCAGGTTAGTGTTACAGACCTAGTAAGAAGGTGGGGCTTGTGGCGGGTACAGTGCAGGGAAACGTAAGTGCTCCCCTCCCAGTACCCACCCACACTCTCCTAAGCCACAAGCCCCGCCTTCTTCCTAGGTCTGTAACACTAACCTGGGTGGCGGGGGCAGCGAGGCGAGAACAGGGGAACGGACCAGCGGCAGCGCTTCTGTGCAGGTAAGTGTTAGCTACTAGAGATGTTAGCTAGTGTGCAGGGGGTTAAGCGGCCGGACGCTGGCACAGGCTGTGTGCCGGCTGCATCCATTCATTCCTATGTGACCTAGCTAACATTGTTAGCTTTTCCCACAATGCTTGGCCAGTAGCAAAGCATTGTGGGAAATAATCTCAGACCTCGATCCCGCCTAAAAAGATTGGGATCGGAATTCTGATCGCGATCGTGAAATTTACTCGATCGCCAATCGGAATCCGATCTTTTCCAATCCCGATCACTCAACCCTATTGTCCATCCATCCAACCACAGATGTGAAAATCCAAATTTTTCGGTAGCACGTCTCCTTCTGTAAAGACCTGTCAAGCTCACGATTGGTTTACCATATTGTCGATTGCCACTATGGGCCAACCAGTTAGACCCAGATCGTAACCATTGAGTGACCCAAGTCGTGGAACCCAAGACAGAACATTCTAAGTAGGAGATTGCTCAAAATTCTAGCCAACGCCAAGACGTTAGGTATTAGGTAGAGCTCCCCTAGAGTGGGTTCCTGCCACAATACAGCAAATGGAAGAACTGTGAAAGTCCTAAAACTTCCATTCACTGGCACACGAGAATACTTTTCCGCTAATAAGCCATTTTACATCATGAATGGTGACAACTTGGAAATTTTTTTTGCAGAATTGGCAAAAATTTCCCCTTCTCCCCTGACTAAACATGAACCGCCTTCCGAGCCGACAGCAAAGTAAATATAGACCCAGTCTATTTATACCCGTCCCAGAGATACCAACAGCCAACTCCAAAGTGCATCAATCTCTGGCAAAAAAAAAGGGGGAGCGTAAAAAAAAAAAAAATTCCAATTCATAGATCTCGATCTCAAGAAATAATTATCTGCCTTCTCCGTCCCCGGAAGGCTCCTCACCTCTGGGTTAAAATAATTGATTTGAGAATGGGATACTGAGAAAATGCAATTTGCCGACACTTTCCGAAGAGAAAATTGTTCCAAGAATGTCGGAGCTTTTACCGAAAAAAAAAAATAAAAAAGTTCGGAGCGTGGAAAGATTAGAAGAAGCCCGCTGTCGTCCACGGAGGAGTCGCGTGTAATTATTATAGTCTTCTATTAGTTTATGTGATTGGCCGACCCGCTGTCGTGGCTTTGATGGAGGAAGCTCATTACGTCTCGGCAGCTGAGAGCGCTCGGGTTTGATTGGCTCCCACCTCTCGTTGCATTAAGAGCGCTTGGCTTTCGCCAGTCGGAATGAAGTTGTCTCGGGGCCTGGAGCTCGGCTCACGCCAGGCAGCCTTTGGGGATGAAGGCCGCTTTTATTAGCTAACACAACAATGACTGAGTCTTTTTCGGGGATGTTGAATGGCACCGCACATAGATTTTCCGAGCTCCTTGATGTCTGATGCGACTCTACGGTTTCTTCTGGTGGAAAATGTCTTTGGTCTCTTTGCGACATGAGTCAGACACCAGAGATAGAGAAAAATCAGCAGATGCAACCGGCGGGACAATGCTCTACAGAAAACACACAGCTTCTTAGAGGAGATCTTCAAAGGAACCTCGGGTCAGCCAGAAGAATAGGCTCAGATTATTAGCTTACTCCACTCAATAAAAGTAGTCACTTGAAGGAACATGTAGCCAAGACGATCCGCGCCGCACAAAGGAATCAATGAAATGTGTAACAAGGGGCATCGGGGTTAAAATTGCACTCAGGTCCCTATGATTGGAGTCTAAAAGCCCCCTGTCATAGGAGAACACCTCAGACAGTCATACACATGGTGGTATGGTCCATTGCCCCCGCTACATTCATACACATGGTGGTAAGGTCCATTGCCCCCGCTACATTTATACACATGGTGGTATGGTCCATTGCCCCCGCTACATTCATACACATGGTGGTATGGTCCATTGCCCCCGCTACATTTATACACATGGTGGTATGGTCCATTGCCCCCACTACATTCATACACATGGTGGTATGGTCCATTGCCCCCACTACATTTATGCACATGGTGGTATGGTCCATTGCCCCCGCTACATTTATACACATGGTGGTATGGTCCATTGCCCCCGCTACATTCATACACATGGTGGTATGGTCCATTGCCCCCACTACATTTATGCACATGGTGGTATGGTCCATTGCCCCCGCTACATTCATACACATGGTGGTATGGTCCATTGCCCCCACTACATTTATGCACATGGTGGTATGGTCCATTGCCCCCGCTACATTTATACACATGGTGGTATGGTCCATTGCCCCGCTACATTTATACACATGGTGGTATGGTCCATTGACCCCGCTACATTCATACACATGGTGGTATGGTCCATTGCCCCCGCTACATTTATACACATGGTGGTATGGTCCATTGACCCCGCTACATTCATACACATGGTGGTATGGTCCATTGACCCCGCTACACTTATACACATGGCGGTATGGTCCAATGCCCTGCTACATTTATACTATGACCCGCGTAGGCAATGACTTCTTCACTCTGGGATAAAGGAAAACACTGTCAGGGACGAGCGTATTAGAAATAATTGAGCTCTAGTCCAAAAGTCATAATTGAGCCCCCTACCAAAAAAAGCCAGGGGAAAGAAGGGCCACGGGATTGTGGATGGATTGTACTTACCTCTACCTTCATATATAACACCGGTGTACTTACCTCTACTACATATATAACACCGGTGTACTTACCTCTACTACATATATAACATCGGTGTACTTACCTCTACTACATATATAACACCGGTGTACTTACCTCTACTACATATATAACACCGGTGTACTTACCTCTACTACATATATAACACCGGTGTACTTACCTCTACTACATATATAACAACGGTGTACTCACCTCTACTACATATATAACACCGGTGTACTTACCTCTACTACATATATAACACCGGTGTACTTACCTCTATTACATATATAACACCGGTGTACTTACCTCTACTACATATATAACACCGGTGTACTTACCTCTACTACATATATAACACCGGTGTACTTACCTCTACTACATATATAACACCGGTGTACTTACCTCTACTACATATATAACAACGGTGTACTCACCTCTACTACATATATAACACCGGTGTACTTACCTCTACTACATATATAACACCGGTGTACTTACCTCTACTACATATATAACACCGGTGTACTTACCTCTACTACATATATAACACCGGTGTACTTACCTCTACTACATATATAACACCGGTGTACTTACCTCTACTACATATATAACAACGGTGTACTCACCTCTACTACATATATAACACCGGTGTACTTACCTCTACTACATATATAACACCGGTGTACTTACCTCTACTACATATATAACACCGGTGTACTTACCTCTACTACATATATAACACCGGTGTACTTACCTCTACTACATATATAACACCGGTGTACTCACCTCTACTACATATATAACACCGGTGTACTTACCTCTACTACATATATAACACCGGTGTACTTACCTCTACTACATATATAACACCGGTGTACTCACCTCTACTACATATATAACACCGGTGTACTTACCTCTACTACATATATAACACCGGTGTACTCACCTCTACTACATATATAACACCGGTGTACTCACCTCTACTACATATATAACACCGGTGTGCTTACCTCTACTACATATATAACACCGGTGTACTTACCTCTACTACATATATAACACCGGTGTGCTTACCTCTACTACATATATAACACCGGTGTACTTACCTCTACTACATATATAACACCGGTGTACTTACCTCTACTACATATATAACACCGGTGTACTTACCTCTACTACATATATAACACCGGTGTACTTACCTCTACTACATATATAACACCGGTGTACTCACCTCTACTACATATATAACACCGGTGTACTCACCTCTACTACATATATAACACCGGTGTACTTACCTCTACTACATATATAACACCGGTGTACTCACCTCTACTACATATATAACACCGGTGTACTTACCTCTACTACATATATAACACCGGTGTACTCACCTCTACTACATATATAACACCGGTGTACTCACCTCTACTACATATATAACACCGGTGTACTTACCTCTACTACATATATAACACCGGTATACTCACCTCTACTACATATATAACACCGGTGTACTTACCTCTACTACATATATAACACCGGTGTACTTACCTCTACTACATATATAACACTGGTGTACTCATCTCTACTACATATATAACACCGGTGTACTTACCTCTACTACATATATAACACCGGTGTACTTACCTCTACTACATATATAACACCGGTGTACTTACCTCTACTACATATATAACACCGGTGTACTCACCTCTACTACATATATAACACTGGTGTACTTATCTCTACTACATATATAACACCGGTGTACTTACCTCTACTACATATATAACACCGGTGTACTTACCTCTACTACATATATAACACCGGTGTACTTACCTCTACTACATATATAACACCGGTGTACTCACCTCTACTACATATATAACACCGGTGTACTCACCTCTACTACATATATAACACCGGTGTACTTACCTCTACTACATATATAACACCGGTGTACTTACCTCTAGAGATGAGCGAACAGTGTTCTATCGAACACATGTTCGATCGGATATCAGGGTGTTCGCCATGTTCGAATCGAATCGAACACCACGTGGTAAAGTGCGCCAAAATTCGATTCCCCTCCCACCTTCCCTGGCGCCTTTTTTGCACCAATAACAGCGCAGGGGAGGTGGGACAGGAACTACGACACTGGGGGCATTGAAAAAAATTGGAAAAAGTCATTGGCTGCCGAAATCAGGTGACCTCCATTTTAGACGAATAGTGGATTTCAAATCCGGGTCATATGAGAATGTGAACTTTGTGACTATGAGACAGGGATAGCTGTACAGGCAGGGATAGCTAGGGATAACCTTTATTTAGGGGGGAATGTTATTAAAAATAACTTTTTGGGGCTCTATCGGGTGTGTAATTGTGATTTTTGTGAGATAAACTTTTTCCCATAGGGATGCATTGGCCAGCGCTGATTGGCCGAATTCCGTACTCTGGCCAATCAGTGCTGGCCAATGCATTCTATTAGCTTGATGAAGCAGAGTGTGCACAAGGGTTCAAGCGCACCCTCGGCTCTGATGTAGCAGAGCCGAGGCTGCACAAGGGTTCAAGCGCACCCTCGGCTCTGATGTAGGAGAGCCGAGGGTGCACTTGAACCCTTGTGCACCCTCAGCTCTGCTACATCAGAGCCGAGGGTGCGCTTGAACCCTTGTGCACACTCTGCTTCATCAAGCTAATAGAATGCATTGGCCAGCGCTGATTGGCCAATGTATTCTATTAGCCTGATGAAGTAGAGCTGAATGTGTGTGCTAAGCACACACATTCAGCTCTACTTCATCGGGCTAATAGAATGCATTGGCCAGCGCTGATTGGCCAGAGTACGGAACTCGACCAATCAGCGCTGGCTCTGCTGGAGGAGGCGGAGTCTAAGATCGCTCCACACCAGTCTCCATTCAGGTCCGACCTTAGACTCCGCCTCCTCCGGCAGAGCCAGCGCTGATTGGCCGAAGGCTGGCCAATGCATTCCTATGCGAATGCAGAGACTTAGCAGTGCTGAGTCAGTTTTGCTCAACTACACATCTGATGCACACTCGGCACTGCTACATCAGATGTAGCAATCTGATGTAGCAGAGCCGAGGGTGCACTAGAACCCCTGTGCAAACTCAGTTCACGCTAATAGAATGCATTGGCCAGCGCTGATTGGCCAATGCATTCTATTAGCCCGATGAAGTAGAGCTGAATGTGTGTGCTAAGCACACACATTCAGCACTGCTTCATCACGCCAATACAATGCATTAGCCAGTGCTGATTGGCCAGAGTACGGAATTCGGCCAATCAGCGCTGGCTCTGCTGGAGGAGGCGGAGTCTAAGGTCGGACCTGAATGGAGACTGGTGTGGAGCGATCTTAGACTCCGCCTCCTCCAGCAGAGCCAGCGCTGATTGGTCGAGTTCCGTACTCTGGCCAATCAGCGCTGGCCAATGCATTCTATTAGCCCGATGAAGTAGAGCTGAATGTGTGTGCTTAGCACACACATTCAGCTCTACTTCATCAGGCTAATAGAATACATTGGCCAATCAGCGCTGGCCAATGCATTCTATTAGCTTGATGAAGCAGAGTGTGCACAAGGGTTCAAGCGCACCCTCGGCTCTGATGTAGCAGAGCTGAGGGTGCACAAGGGTTCAAGTGCACCCTCGGCTCTCCTACATCAGAGCCGAGGGTGCGCTTGAACCCTTGTGCAGCCTCGGCTCTGCTACATCAGAGCCGAGGGTGCGCTTGAACCCTTGTGCACACTCTGCTTCATCAAGCTAATAGAATGCATTGGCCAGCACTGATTGGCCAGAGTACGGAATTCGGCCAATCAGCGCTGGCCAATGCATTCTATTAGCCCGATGAAGTAGAGCTGAATGTGTGTGCTAAGCACACACATTCAGCACTGCTTCATCACGCCAATACAATGCATTAGCCAGTGCTGATTGGCCAGAGTACGGAATTCGGCCAATCAGCGCTGGCTCTGCTGGAGGAGGCGGAGTCTAAGATCGCTCCACACCAGTCTCCATTCAGGTCCGACCTTAGACTCCGCCTCCTCCAGCAGAGCCAGCGCTGATTGGCCGAATTCCGTACTCTGGCCAATCAGCACTGGCTAATGCATTGTATTGGCGTGATGAAGCAGTGCTGAATGTGTGTGCTTAGCACACACATTCAGCTCTACTTCATCGGGCTAATAGAATGCATTGGCCAATCAGCGCTGGCCAATGCATTCTATTAGCGTGAACTGAGTTTGCACAGGGGTTCTAGTGCACCCTCGGCTCTGCTACATCAGATTGCTACATCTGATGTAGCAGTGCCGAGTGTGCATCAGATGTGTAGTTGAGCAAAACTGACTCAGCACTGCTAAGTCTGCATTCGCATAGGAATGCATTGGCCAGCCTTCGGCCAATCAGCGCTGGCTCTGCCGGAGGAGGCGGAGTCTAAGGTCGGACCTGAATGGAGACTGGTGTGGAGCTATCTTAGACTCCGCCTCCTCCAGCAGAGCCAGCGCTGATTGGTCGAGTTCCGTACTCTGGCCAATCAGCACTGGCCAATGCATTTCTATGGGGAAAAGTTAGCTTGCGAAAATCGCAAACTGACAGGGATTTCCATGAAATAAAGTGACTTTTATGCCCCCAGACATGCTTCCCCTGCTGTCCCAGTGTCATTCCAGGGTGTTGGTATCATTTCCTGGGGTGTCATAGTGGACTTGGTGACCCTCCAGACACGAATTTGGGTTTCCCCCTTAACGAGTTTATGTTCCCCATAGACTATAATGGGGTTCGAAACCCATTCGAACACTCGAACAGTGAGCGGCTGTTCGAATCGAATTTCGAACCTCGAACATTTTAGTGTTCGCTCATCTCTACTTACCTCTACTACATATATAACACCGGTGTACTTACCTCTACTACATATATAACAACGGTGTACTCACCTCTACTACATATATAACACCGGTGTACTTACCTCTACTACATATATAACACCGGTGTACTTACCTCTACTACATATATAACACCGGTGTACTTACCTCTACTACATATATAACAACGGTGTACTCACCTCTACTACATATATAACACCGGTGTACTTACCTCTACTACATATATAACACCGGTGTACTTACCTCTACTACATATATAACACCGGTGTACTTACCTCTACTACATATATAACACCGGTGTACTTACCTCTACTACATATATAACACCGGTGTACTTACCTCTACTACATATATAACACCGGTGTACTTACCTCTACTACATATATAACACCGGTGTACTTACCTCTACTACATATATAACACCGGTGTACTTACCTCTACTACATATATAACACCGGTGTACTTACCTCTACTACATATATAACACCGGTGTACTTACCTCTACTACATATATAACACCGGTGTACTCACCTCTACTACATATATAACACCGGTGTACTTACCTCTACTACATATATAACACTGGTGTACTCACCTCTACTACATATATAACACCGGTGTACTTACCTCTACTACATATATAACACCGGTGTACTCACCTCTACTACATATATAACACCGGTGTACTTACCTCTACTACATATATAACACCGGTGTACTTACCTCTACCTGCACAGACCACTAGTCCAGCTGACAGTCAGAATTTAAAAAGTAATTTTCCTATTTTTTGCCCGTCTGTCCCTTCATCCCTCTCGTCTTGGAACGTTCCTGTGCACCCCCTGAAACCCTGAGCGAAGTCTCTACAGATAATTGGACCCTCAGCTGCAGTTTTGTGGGTTTCCTTTCAGCAGAGATCTCTGGGGAACTGACCAAATTTTGGGAAAGTTTTTTTTCGTTTGCTTTTTTTTTTTTTTTTACCTGTACAGAATTTTAATATTGACTTGTTTTCTCGATAAACAAGCTTTTGTTTTTCTGACTGGGAGTTCGGGAGAAGTGCGGAAGCCTTGGCTGCACTAAAAGTAATAAAAACAGGGAGAACTTTAGACTGTGAAGTATTAACGTTGTACGTGAAAGGGCAGATGTCTCTGATGTGACACAGAATATCTTATTTTTAGAGTCATAGGATGATGACAATACGGTGTACAAATAATACAGTAAACTATATGGTGTCATACCTAAATAATGGTGCCATACATTGGCCTGATGATGATCAGAAGCATCAGACAATCTCTGACACCCTTGTCAGCAGGGGCAGCTGATCATGACCGCACAGATCACGTATACCGCTACAGCCGGCTCTGAATTCTTACATATGATGCCATTTTTTGGACTATATCTAGACCTAAAGGTTTAGGAGACTGGAAAGGTTCCCAGATCAGGCCTTCTTGGGCTCCATGTCCCAATTTTATACTTTAATCATAATTCACATTCTCAGATTCTGACATCCGTTGACAAAGCACTAAATGATGTCACAAGTTGGAGATGATGATGTCATAAAACTCCATTTAGTACCGTAAATACCATAATGAAAGGAATTTTTCTGGTCTTCTATATAAACGTTCCTATTTCGTCTCTAATTTACTTCTCTTCTCTCTTGAAGGTAAACATCAGGAAGTCACGGGCAAAGATTCCACCAAGACCGTCCACTTCACCTTCCTTATTGGATGCGTCTTCGTAGCCTTTGTGGTTGGAGCAATCTTCTCTGGTCTTTTTGTGTCTTGCTACTGCAACCATATGTTTCAGAAAAACAAGCACAATGCTAAGGACCCTGAATCCAATCTTCAACGGCCCCTGTCACTGAGGAGTCTGGCAAAGATGAACGGCCTTCTAGACAGTCAGTCCAAGGAAGGAATGATGGAGTCCACTTCTCCAAAACTCTATACCACTCTTCTTCACAGTGACAAAGAGCAATCGGCAGAGACAACCAAAGCTGGAGGCAAAGAACATCCAGAGCTTCAGGGTCTTCCCACCCCGGAGTCAACACCAGAGCTGCCATTGAAGAACCTCAAAGCCTTCAAGAACCAATGGGAAAGAAACCAGAACTGTAATAATGCTAAAGAAATCCAAGGCAAGAGCCCAGTGTTTCATTTCCCGGTCTCAAACTCCCAGGTATTCCAGTTTCCTAGTACTGTGGTCCTACCAAGCAGCATGCATGGATACGACCAACCACTTTCCAGCTATGCAGATGACAAGAAAATACCCAACTCTGAAAGGGCTTTGATTCGTCATTCACAATGTTATCTTCCAAAAGGCGGTGAGGTGACCACTCTAGATGAACTTCTAAAACACCTTCCTGAAGGTGGTGGATCACCAAGAAAAATGTCAGGCATGATGGCTATCAGCCCACAAGCCGTCAGTCCTCACTCACCGGTATCCTTCATGAACAGAGTGCAACCCCAAATTCCCGACACTGAAAGTGCTCCTTACTATAGCTCCTCAACGCTTCCAAGAGACAGTCTGCCCAGGAGACTGGACATCCCACCAGATGTTACTCCTCAGTCTTGCTTGGAAAAACAGTCTAGACACCCATCTCAGAGACATTCTCTATCCTCCGGACACAAACTCATGAACATAGGTCCAGGTGGGCCCTTGATTTCAAGGCAACATAGTCTAGGCCAAGCGACCAGACAACATCCACCTCCTCTCCTCACAAGGATGCATTCGACAGGCACCCCGGTGCCTATGGATAGCCACAGTGTTTTTCTATCTCGGCAGCACAGCTACACAGATCAAACCCCAATGCAGAGGAGTATGGTGAAAAGAACCTTGTCCTTGAGACCGGAGATGTCCTCAAACCCTGTGTTTCTGCCATCTTCCCCGGTAAAGGATGGAAACCAGTTTAAGTATTAATGGTCACTTATACCAAAACAGAGGACACTACTAAACTTCTGAAATGTGAAAACAGATGCTATGAAATTTGCCTTGGTGTTTTAAAACTCTAAAAAGAGTCCTTCAAAAACATCTAATGTCAAGTCATCTCCAGCAAACAGGAATGTAGTGTGAAAGGACTGGAGAGCGGTGGGAAGAGATAAGATGGACTAAGCCACCGACACCCCCTTTCTTAAGGTGATGGAGGGACTCTGTTGGGCGGTAGACATCTGCTGTTCATTTTTTAAGTATTCTACCTATCTACATTGTTTTCCTCGACTTGGAGAGCATGATCTGTTGACCTTTGTTGCCGTCCAATGACCCTTGGTGGGGTCCATCGAAAACGGAGACCAGAAAGTCCACCCATTAGTTGACATTGTTGGGGCGGGCTGGCCAATGGAGTAACATCGCAGATCACATCGCGCGACGGATCAATTCAATGGACTTTACCTGTGTCCCTGAGCCGTAAAATACCACTAATGAGGAACGTGGAATGATCCGTCGGAGATTCCTTGGATGCAGTTGGATACATTGAACGGATACCTCAAGAGGAATAGATCAAATGTAAATTAATTTATATATACATCCATGTGTATATATATAAAGATATATATATATATATTTCACAACCTAACTCCATATAAAAGGAGGTTTAATACCCTACTGTGTAGGGGCGAGAAACTCACGTCTATATTAATATTACTGAAAGTGTATAGATCAAAAAAAAAGAAAAAAATCTAAATAATGGAGAATAGATGTTGGTGCCTGAGCCAGGCTAGAAGGTGACCCATCCAACTATTAAGATTAGGTAACAATGGTGGCCCACCACATTACGATTATCTCACCGTATCAGTATCGCAAAGTCAAGTCTCGTCTCGGCTGTCCTTAAATCCCCGGTGACTTACTGTACATGACAATATATATTCAAGATCAGGGTGATGTATGCCAGCCAAGATATAAGCACTGTGTGCTCAAACTGAACGGGGCACCAAAGAGTTGCCTCTTACGACGAGCCTCCGGACAGGGTTGGCCAAGATGTCAAGTTCCTCGAGAAGAAAGGAGAGGTTCTTGACCTTCCGGCCCTGCCTTTGTTTGAATCCAGTTAGCTCAATGGATAGTCTGTGTACATGTGTGCCTTATTTCAATCTAGTATTATGAACAGTGCGATTGTAGCAACACGAGTCTGTATTTATTTTGTCACGGAGTGGTTATCATTTTTTTTTATTTTTTTTTTTTGCTAAAGGTGCTTTTTGGAGTGTCACAAATCTCCACTTGACACTGTCGGGAAAGCCCTTCTCTGCAGACAAGTTCAGGACTTTGGGTGCTGTGGTGTCCAATTAGTTTCCAGATTCCCTTAGTTTTTTTATTTTCATGTGTTTTGTCCAAAAACCCAACGAATTTTCCATCTGAGGTCCCGAATGGCCTTGATTTGGCCACCTGTCCCCCACCAGTGGTCAAGCGAGTTGGCCAAACAAACCATAGAAGAAAGTTCTCCAAGTAGTTCTAGAATGGCAAGGTACCATTGGGCTCCAGCATGGGTGCTGTGAATTGGTTCACCATGATGTTGGCAAGTGGGGTGGGCACCTCTACAAGGCATGGGAAACCAAGAACATGGAACTATTTTCTATGATGGAGTGCGAACGAGGAACGAGGAGGGCTCCATATTGCTTTATTCTGTGTAGTCCAATGTCGTACTTTTCTAAAATTTCACGCAGAAGTCACGGGATTTCCACCATAAAACCATGTCATAACCAATGTATCCCACAAATACAGAACGTCAATAATTTCCCAAAAATTGCAGGTTAAATTTGCAAATTTCAAGTCATCTCTCTCACATAGGGCTATTTTAACCCACTAGGGACCGAGTGGGAATTTTTGAGATTGTTTCCATTTCCATTGAACAGGGAATATCCCATCAAGGAGTAATCCTTACCCAATAAATTGTCTTGTACGTGGCTCCAGCTACAGCGTTACACCTGTCCAAAGATTGGGTGTGGTATTGCAACACCGTTCCATTGATGGGGTTGGCTACGAGGTGTAATACCAAATGCAACCTTTGAAGAGTGGTGGCGCTGTTTATGGAAAAAAAAAAAAACGATCCGACATAGAGAAGACTGTGTCTATAAGCGTTCCCACCACTAAGCAGAAAAAAATAATTGCATTTAACAAGAAAAAAAAAAATTGGCGTAAATCCAGTCGGAGATTGGCAGCTTTACGAGTGCTAATTGATTTTTACATAAACATCTGAGTTCTGGATTAATTGTGTAACAATGACTGACAAACTCTGGAGATCGCGGACGTGAGCGGCGACATCTTCCTTCATATCCAATTAAATCACCGCAGAAGCCATGAACGTATATAACACTTGTAAAAATGCAATTTACGGTTAAAAAAAAAAAATCTGACAAATTTTTAGCAACTTTCCTCAGTGTTTTATCTACAAACAATAGAGCCGAGAAGAGGGGTGAGACGGAGAGGTCGGCGCCGTAAATGAGCTGTCTCGGCGCCTCGCTTTAGGGGAACGGACTCTGGTCACACAGTCGGCCCCTGCATGAGAAGTCTAGTGTTATATGCGGTAATCCATTCAAAAATATTCACAAGGTTTGCCCACTTTGTTTTTTTAAAGGGATTCTACCATTAAAACCTCTTTTTTGTGGATAAGACGTTGGAATAGTCTTTAGAAAGGCTATTCGTCTCTTACCTTTAGATGTGATCTCCGCCGCGCCGTTCCTTAGAAATACCGTTTTTCACCGGTATGCAAATTAGTTATCTCACAGCAATGGGGGCGGGCCCCAGTGCTCAAACAGCGATGGGGGCGTCCCCACTGCTGCTCGAGAACACGATCCTGTGACGCCTCTATCTTCGGCTGGATTCTTCCCTTCTCTGTTGTCTTCCTCCTGCGTCACCTCCAACGCCTGCGCAGTTGGCTCTGCCAGTGAGACACCAGCAGAGCCGAGTGCGAATAACGGCCAGCGGTCATTTTTGGGAGGCCGCTCCTGCATTGAACTACAAGAGCAAGAGCGGCCTCTCAAAAATGGCTGCCGGCCGGCATGTGCAGGCGGCTCTACTAGTGTCTCACTGGCAGGCGTCGGAGGTGACGCAGGAGGAAGACGACAGAGAAGGGAAGGATCCAGCAGAAGATAGAGGCGTCACAGGATCGTCTTCTCGAGCAGCAGTGGGGACGCCCCCATCGTATTTCCAGCACTGGGGCCCGCCCCCATCGCTGCCAGAGAACTAATTTACATACCGGTAAAAAACAGTATTTCCAAGGAACGGCATGGCGGAGACCACGTCTAAAGGTAAGAGACGAATAGCCTTTCTAAAGGCTACTCCAACGTCTTATCCACAAAAAAAGAGGTTTTGTTTGTTAGAATCCCTTTAAACCAAACCAAGAAATTTTGGATTCTGGAGTCTCTTCAGACCCCAGAATATAATAAACAGAGGCCTAATATTTGATGCGCTTAACCCCTTGGTGTTCGGCCGCTTACACGCATTCCTATGGCGGCGAGGTATTCAATCGAATACCACTCGCTCATCTCTACTAAGGAACATGCGTAAAATTTGTAAAAAAAAAATTCATAATCTACTTTCATCGATCCTGGGGTCTGGCTGTGTCCAGTCTTCTTTCCGGGGCATCTCCAGTGTCTTCTGGCCTCTTCTTCAATGTCAAGGCCACTGTTGAGGCCTGTGATTGGTCCTCTACAGTCATGTGGGCGCTGTCGATGTCTTGACGCTTTGATGAAAACATGAGTATGAATATTTTTGAATTTTCCACATCATCTCTTGGCCTCTGAGTATACCAGAGTATAATAATGATTTGTGGATGGTAAATCTCAAAAATTTGGGGTTTGGGAGAACCTGGAATTTTTGGAAAATTTGTTACAAACCAGTTCACTCATCTCTGATGTCAAAAATTGAAATAGAAGGCCAATCTTGTAATGCTCAGATGGGCCGGGGCAGAAGAAAGTCTAACTCACACCTCGGTGATATCTGGGTGTCTCAAGAAACGGGTTGTCACCTCGTGCAGCTCTTAACCTTGTAGGTTTCTCACACCACGTGAGCAAAAATTTTTTTCAAAAACAGCAGCAATAATGAATTAAGAAAATATTCTAAAAAATTTCAACTACAATTACAGTAAGGAACTTTTCCTCATGTTGTGTGAATGGGGTCTAAGTTGTGATATTGAAAAATTTTCCTCTGCCAGATCTACTCAAAATCTTCCATGTGCCTACGCTTCGCAACACCCAGGGGCAGAAGGTATCTTGATGGGTAAACCAATAGTAGCCGCCATGTTGTGGGTGATTTCAGCCGTTTTTTCATTGTTACTGGGTGTTAACCAATTGTTTGCCTAATGCTTATTGCAGAAACATTACTGTTCTTCAGCATGTGACTAAAGAGGGTGGCAGCACCATGCAAAGTATCTGCCCCCCAGAAGAAAGAACCCCGAGGTCACAGAGGTTCATGTCTGGTTCCCTTACACACAATTCACCCTTCACCCCTAACTATAAGCGTATAAAAGTCCAACTCTCTGGACTGAATAACCTGTTGTCCCTCTGTAATGACTGACATCATCTGCATTTTTATAAAGACAGTGAATGTAAAAATTTGTAAAAAATAATAAAATTGAAAAAAAAAGAAAGAAGAAAAAGTCTGCTGTTATCTGTCTGCTGTAAGGGGATGGAAAGGGGCCAATAGTAGCCCATTCAGGAGGAGTGAAATACCTGCAGCGCCCTACGTAGAATTCCAGCCATACAACGTGTGGTCTATAGGAAGGCCACTGATATAATCTAAGAGGAAGAGAGAGACGGAGCGAGCAAATCCTTCATGGAGTCCAATGAGATGAAAACATGGGAACTATATATGTAAAAAAGGTTTATTATACATACTCAACATCAGAATACAGACATGGACAATTCTACTAGTAAGGGATACAAGTAGAAGGGGTAGAGCCACCACTGCCCCTATGTACAAGAATATACTACTATAATACTGCTCCTATGTACAAGAATATAACTACTATAATACTACCTCCTATGTACAAGAATATAACTACTATAATACTGCTCCTATGTACAAGAATATAACTACTATAATACTACCTCCTATGTACAAGAATAACTACTATAATACTACCTCCTATTACAAGAATATAACTTACTATAATACTAGCTCCTATGTACAAGAATATAACTACTATAATACTACTACTATGTACAAGAATATAACTACTATAATACTGCTCCTATGTACATGAATATAACTACTATAATACTACCTCCTATGTACAAGAATATAACTACTATAATACTACTCCTATGTACAAGAATATAACTACTATAATACTACCTCCTATGTACAAGAATATAACTACTATACTACTCCTAGTACAAGAATAAACTATAATACTACCTCTATGTACAAGAATATAACTACTATAATACTGCTCCTATGTACAAGAATATAACTACTATATACTACCTCCTATGTACAAGAATATAACTACTATAATACTACTCCTATGTACAAGAATATAACTACTATAATACTACTCCTATGTACAAGAATATAACTACTATAATACTACCTCCTATGTACAAGAATATAACTACTATAATACTGCTCCTATGTACAAGAATATAACTACTATAATACTACCTCCTATGTACAAGAATATAACTACTATAATACTACCTCCTATGTACAAGAAATATAACTACTATAATACTACCTCCTATGTACAAGAATATAACTACTATAATACTGCTCCTATGTACAAGAATATAACTACTATAATACTACTACTATGTACAAGAATATAACTACTATAATACTGCTCCTATGTACAAGAATATAACTACTATAATACTACCTCCTATGTACAAGAATATAACTACTATAATACTACTCCTATGTACAAGAATATAACTACTATAATACTACTCTCCTATGTACAAGAATATAACTACTATAATACTACTCCTATGTACAAGAATATAACTACTATAATACTACCTCCTATGTACAAGAATATAACTACTATAATACTGCTCCTATGTACAAGAATATAACTACTATAATACTACCTCCTATGTACAAGAATATAACTACTATAATACTACCTCCTATGTACAAGAATATAACTACTATAATATTACTCCTATGTACAAGAATATAACTACTATAATACTGCTCCTATGTACAAGAATATAACTACTATAATACTACTCCTATGTACAAGAATATAACTACTATAATACTACCTCCTATGTACAAGAATATAACTACTATAACATTGTCTATATGTACAAGTAATATAACTTACTATAATACTACTCCTATGTACAAGAATATAACTACTATAATACTACTCCTATGTACAATAATATACTACTATAATACTGCTCCTATGTACAAGAATATAACTAACTATAATACTACCTCCTATGTACAAGAATATAACTACTATAATACTAGCTTCTATGTACAAGAATATAACTACTATAATACTGCTCCTATGTACAAGAATATAACTACTATAATACTACTCCTATCTACAATAATATAACTACTATAATACTGCTCCTATGTACAAGAATATAACTACTATAATACTGCTCCTATGTACAAGAATATAACTACTATAATACTGCTCCTATGTACAAGAATATAACTACTATAATACTACTCCTATGTACCAAGAATATAACTACTATAATACTACTCCTTATGTACAAGAATATAACTACTATAATACTACTCCTATCGTACAAGAATATAACTACTATAATACTACTCCTATGTACAAGAATATAACTACTATACACTGTCTATTATGTACAATAATATAACTACTATAATACTACTCCTATGTACAAGAATATAACTACTATAATACTACTCTATGTACAATAATATACTACTATAATACTGCTCCTATGTACAAGAATATAACTACTATAATACTACCTCCTATGTACAAGAATATAACTACTATAATACTACTCCTATGTACAAGAATATACTACTATAATACTGCTCCTATGTACAAGAATATAACTACTATAATACTACTCCTATGTACAATAATATACTACTATAATACTGCTCCTATGTACAAGAATATAACTACTATAATACTACTCCTATGTACAAGAATATAACTACTATAATACTACTCCTATGTACAATAATATATTACTATAATACTGCTCCTATGTACAAGAATATAACTACTATAATACTACTCCTATGTACAAGAATATAACTACTATAATACTACTCCTATGTACAATAATATACTACTATAATACTGCTCCTATGTACAAGAATATAACTACTATAATACTACTCCTATGTACAAGAATATAACTACTATAATACTGCTCCTATGTACAAGAATATAACTACTATAATACTACTCCTATGTACAAGAATATAACTACTATAATACTACCTCCTATGTACAAGAATATAACTACTATAATACTACCTCTTATGTACAAGAATATAACTACTATAACACTACTCCTATGTACAAGAATATAACTACTATAATACTACTCTATGTACAAGAATATAACTACTATAATACTACCTCCTATGTACAAGAATATAACTACTATAATACTACCTTCCTATGTACAAGAATATAACTACTATAATACTACTCCTATGTACAAGAATATAACTACTATAATACTACCTCCTATGTACAAGAATATAACTACTATAATACTGCTCCTATGTACAAGAATATAACTACTATAATACTACCTCCTATGTACAAGAATATAACTACTATAACTACTACTCCTATGTACAATAATATAACTACTATAATACTACTCCTATGTACAAGAATATAAGCTGACTATAATACTACTCCTATCGTACAAGAATATAACTACTATAATACTACTCCTATGTACAAGAATATAACTACTATAATACTACTCCTATGTACAAGAATATAACTACTATAATACTGACTCCTATGTACAAGAATATAACTACTATAATACTACCTCCTATGTACAAGAATATAACTACTATAATACTACTCCTATGTACAAGAATATAACTACTATAATACTACTCTCCTATGTACAAGAATATAACTACTATAATACTACTCCTATGTACAAGAATATAACTACTATAATACTACCTCCTATGTACAAGAATATAACTACTATAATACTACTCCTATGTACAAGAATATAACTACTATAATACTACTCCTATGTACAAGAATATAACTACTATAAACTACTCCTATGTACAAGAATATAACTACTATAATACTACTCCTATGTACAAGAATATAACTACTATAATACTACTCCTATGTACAAGAATATAACTACTATAATACTACTCCTATGTACAAGAATATAACTACTATAATACTACTCCTATGTACAAGAATATAACTACTATAATACTACCTCCTATGTACAAGAATATAACTACTATAATACTACTCCTATGTACAAGAATATAACTACTATAATACTGCTTCCTATGTACAAGAATATAATACTATAATACTACCTCCTATGTACAAGAATATAACTACTATAATACTACCTCCTATGTACAAGAATATAACTACTATAATACTACTCCTATGTACAAGAATATAACTACTATAATACTACTCCTATGTACAAGAATATAACTACTATAATACTACTCCTATGTACAAGAATATAACTACTATAATACTACCTCCTATGTACAAGAATATAACTACTATAATACTACTCCTATGTACAATAATATAACTACTATAATACTACTCCTATGTACAAGAATATAACTACTATAATACTACCTCCTATGTACAAGAATATAACTACTATAATACTACTCCTATGTACAAGAATATAACTACTATAATACTACCTCCTATGTACAAGAATATAACTACTATAATACTACTCCTATGTACAAGAATATAACTACTATAATACTACTCCTATGTACAAGAATATAACTACTATAATACTACTCCTATGTACAAGAATATAACTACTATAATACTACTCCTATGTACAAGAATATAACTACTATAATACTACCTCCTATGTACAAGAATATAACTACTACTATAATCACTACTCTTATGTACAAGAATATAACTACTATAATACTACTTCCTATGTACAAGAATATAACTACTATAATACTACTCCTATGTACAAGAATATAACTACTATAATACTTCTCCTATGTACAAGAATATAACTACTATAATACTAGCTCCTATGTACAAGAATATAACTACTATAATACTACTCTATGTACAAGAATATAACTACTATAACACTACCTCCTATGTACAAGAATATAACTACTATAATACTACTCCTATGTACAAGAATATAACTACTATAATACTACTCCTATGTACAAGAATATAACTACTATAATACTACCTCCTATGTACAAGAATATAACTACTATAACACTACTCCTATGTACAAGAATATAACTACTATAATACTACTCCTATGTACAAGAATATAACTACTATAATACTACTCTATGTACAAGAATATAACTACTATAATACTACGCCTATGTACAAGAATATAACTACTATAATACTACTCCTATGTACAAGAATATAACTACTATAATACTAGCTCCTATGTACAAGAATATAACTACTATAATACTACCTCCTATGTACAAGAATATAACTACTATAACACTACTCCTATGTACAAGAATATAACTACTATAATACTACTCCTTATGTACAAGAATATAACTACTATAATACTACTCCTATGCTACAAGAATATAACTACTATAATACTGCTCCTATGTACAAGAATATAACTACTATAATACTACTCCTATGTACAAGAATATACTACTATAATACTGCTCCTATGTACAAGAATATAACTACTATAATACTACTCCTATGTACAAGAATATAACTACTATAATACTACTCCTATGTACAAGAATATAACTACTATAATACTACTCCTATGTACAAGAATATAACTACTATAATACTACTCCTATGTACAAGAATATAACTACTATAATACTACTCCTATGTACAATAATATAACTACTAT
Source organism: Leptodactylus fuscus (assembly GCF_031893055.1). Taxonomy (NCBI): domain Eukaryota; kingdom Metazoa; phylum Chordata; class Amphibia; order Anura; family Leptodactylidae; genus Leptodactylus; species Leptodactylus fuscus. The sequence goes on from NC_134271.1 coordinate 150,014,393, forward strand.
AATACTACCTCCTATGTACAAGAATATAACTACTATAATACTACCTCCTATGTACAAGAATATAACTACTATAATACTACTCCTATGTACAAGAATATAACTACTATAATACTACTCCTATGTACAAGAATATAACTACTATAATACTACCTCCCTATGTACAAGAATATAACTACTATAATACTACCTCCTATGTACAAGAATATAACTACTATAACACTACTCCTATGTAACAAGAATATAACTACTATAATACTACTCTATGTACAAGAATATAACTACTATAATACTACCTCCTATGTACAAGAATATAACTACTATAATACTACCTCCTATGTACAAGAATATAACTACTATAATACTACTCCTATGTACAAGAATATAACTACTATAATACTACCTCCTATGTACAAGAATATAACTACTATAATACTGCTCCTATGTACAAGAATATAACTACTATAATACTACCTCCTATGTACAAGAATATAACTACTATAATACTACTCCTATGTACAATAATATTAACTACTATAATACTACTCTTATGTACAAGAATATAACTACTATAATACTACTCCTATCGTACAATAATATAACTACTATAATACTACTCCTATGTACAAGAATATAACTACTATAATACTACTCCTATGTACAAGAATATACTACTATAATACTGCTCCTCTGTACAAGAATATAACTACTATAATACTACCTCCTATGTACAAGAATATAACTACTATAATACTACTCCTATGTACAAGAATATAACTACTATAATACTACCTCCTATGTACAAGAATATAACTACTATAATACTACTCCTATGTACAAGAATATAACTACTATAATACTACCTCCTATGTACAAGAATATAACTACTATAACACTACTCCTATGTACAAGAATATAACTACTATAATACTACCTCCTATGTACAAGAATATAACTACTATAACACTACTCCTATGTACAAGAATATAACTACTATAATACTACTCCTATGTACAAGAATATAACTACTATAATACTACTCCTATGCTACAAGAATATAACTACTATAATACTACCTCCTATGTACAAGAATATAACTACTATAATACTACTCCTATGTACAAGAATATAACTACTATAATACTACCTCCTATGTACAAGAATATAACTACTATAATACTACTCCTATGTACAAGAATATAACTACTATAATACTGCTCCTATGTACAAGAATATAACTACTATAATACTACCTCCTATGTACAAGAATATAACTACTATAATACTACTCCTATGTACAAGAATATAACTACTATAATACTACTCCTATGTACAAGAATATAACTACTATAATACTACTCCTATGTACAAGAATATAACTACTATAATAACTACTATAATACTACTCCTATGTACAAGAATATAACTACTATAATACTACTCCTATGTACAAGAATATACTACTATAATACTGCTCCTCTGTACAAGAATATAACTACTATAATACTACCTCCTATGTACAAGAATATAACTACTATAATACTACTCCTATGTACAAGAATATAACTATTATAATACTACCTCCTATGTACAAGAATATAACTACTATAATACTACTCCTATGTACAAGAATATAACTACTATAATACTACCTCCTATGTACAAGAATATAACTACTATAACACTACTCCTATGTACAAGAATATAACTACTATAATACTACTCCTATGTACAAGAATATAACTACTATAACACTACTCCTATGTACAAGAATATAACTACTATAATACTACTCCTATGTACAAGAATATAACTACTATAATACTACTCCTATCTACAATAATATAATTACTATAATACTACCTCCTATGTACAAGAATATAACTACTATAATACTACTCCTATGTACAAGAATATAACTACTATAATACTACCTCCTATGTACAAGAATATAACTACTATAATACTACTCCTATGTACAATAATATAACTACTATAATACTGCTCCTATGTACAAGAATATAACTACTATAATACTACCTCCTATGTACAAGAATATAACTACTATAATACTACTCCTATCTACAATAATATAACTACTATAATACTACTCCTATGTACAAGAATATAACTACTATAATACTACCTCCTATGTACAAGAATATAACTACTATAATACTACTCCTATGTACAAGAATATAACTACTATAATACTACCTCCTATGTACAAGAATATAACTACTATAACACTACTCCTATGTACAAGAATATAACTACTATAATACTACTCCTATCTACAATAATATAATTACTATAATACTACCTCCTATGTACAAGAATATAACTACTATAATACTACTCCTATGTACAAGAATATAACTACTATAATACTACCTCCTATGTACAAGAATATAACTACTATAACACTACTCCTATGTACAAGAATATAACTACTATAATACTACTCCTATGTACAAGAATATAACTACTATAATACTACCTCCTATCTACAATAATATAACTACTATAATACTACTCCTATGTACAAGAATATAACTACTATAACACTGTCTATTATGTACAATAATATAACTACTATAATACTACTCCTATGTACAAGAATATAACTACTATAATACTACTCCTATGTACAAGAATATACTACTATAATACTGCTCCTATGTACAAGAATATAACTACTATAATACTACCTCCTATGTACAAGAATATAACTACTATAATACTACTCCTATGTACAAGAATATAACTACTATAATACTACTCCTATGTACAAGAATATAACTACTATAATACTACTCCTATGTACAAGAATATAACTACTATAATACTGCTCCTATGTACAAGAATATAACTACTATAATACTACCTCCTATGTACAAGAATATAACTACTATAACACTACTCCTATGTACAAGAATATAACTACTATAATACTACTCCTATGTACAAGAATATAACTACTATAATACTACTCTTATGTACAAGAATATAACTACTATAACACTACTCCTATGTACAAGAATATAACTACTATAATACTACTCCTATGTACAAGAATATAACTACTATAATACTACTCCTATGTACAAGAATATAACTACTATAATACTGCTCCTATGTACAAGAATATAACTACTATAATACTACCTCCTATGTACAAGAATATAACTACTATAATACTACCTCCTATGTACAAGAATATACTACTATAATACTGCTCCTATGTACAAGAATATAACTACTATAATACTACTCCTATGTACAAGAATATAACTACTATAATACTACCTCCTATGTACAAGAATATAACTACTATAATACTACTCCTATGTACAAGAATATAACTACTATAATACTACTCCTATGTACAAGAATATAACTACTATAATACTACCTCCTATCTACAATAATATAACTACTATAATACTACTCCTATGTACAAGAATATAACTACTATAACACTGTCTATTATGTACAATAATATAACTACTATAATACTACTCCTATGTACAAGAATATAACTACTATAATACTACTCCTATGTACAAGAATATAACTACTATAATACTGCTCCTATGTACAAGAATATAACTACTATAATACTACCTCCTACGTACAAGAATATAACTACTATAACACTACTCCTATGTACAAGAATATAACTACTATAATACTACTCCTATGTACAAGAATATAACTACTATAATACTACTCTTATGTACAAGAATATAACTACTATAACACTACTCCTATGTACAAGAATATAACTACTATAATACTACTCCTATGTACAAGAATATAACTACTATAATACTACTCCTATGTACAAGAATATACTACTATAATACTACTCCTATGTACAAGAATATAACTACTATAATACTACTCCTATGTACAAGAATATAACTACTATAATACTACCTCCTATGTACAAGAATATAACTACTATAATACTACTCCTATGTACAAGAATATACTACTATAATACTACTCCTATGTACAAGAATATAACTACTATAATACTACTCCTATGTACAAGAATATAACTACTATAATACTACCTCCTATGTACAAGAATATAACTACTATAATACTACTCCTATGTACAAGAATATAACTTCTATAATACTACTCCTATGTACAAGAATATAACTACTATAATACTACTCCTATGTACAAGAATATAACTACTATAATACTACTCCTATGTACAAGAATATAACTACTATAATACTACTCCTATGTACAAGAATATAACTACTATAATACTACTCCTATGTACAAGAATATACTACTATAATACTGCTCCTATGTACAAGAATATACTACTATAATACTGCTCCTATGTACAAGAATATAACTACTATAATACTACTCCTATGTACAAGAATATAGCTACTATAATACTACTCCTATGTACAAGAATATAACTACTATTCTACCTCCTATGTACAAGAATATAACTACTATAATACTACTCCTATGTACAAGAATATAACTACTATAATACTACCTCCTATGTACAAGAATATAACTACTATAATACTACTCCTATGTACAAGAATATAACTACTATAACACTACTCCTATGTACAAGAATATAACTACTATAATACTACTCCTATGTACAAGAATATAACTACTATAATACTACTCCTATGTACAAGAATATAACTACTATAATACTACTCCTATGTACAAGAATATAACTACTATAATACTACTCCTATGTACAAGAATATAGCTACTATAATACTACTCCTATGTACAAGAATATAACTACTATTCTACCTCCTATGTACAAGAATATAACTACTATAATACTGCTCCTATGTACAAGAATATAACTACTATAATACTACCTCCTATGTACAAGAATATAACTAGTATAATACTGCTCCTATGTACAAGAATATAACTACTATAATACTACCTCCTATGTACAAGAATATAACTACTATAACACTACTCCTATGTACAAGAATATAACCACTATAATACTACTATGTACAAGAATATAACTACTATAAAACTACCTCCTATGTACAAGAATATAACTACTATAATACTACCTCCTATGTACAAGAATATAACTACTATAACACTACTCCTATGTACAAGAATATAACTACTATAATACTACTCCTATGTACAAGAATATAACTACTATAATACTACCTCCTATGTACAAGAATATAACTACTATAATACTGCTCCTATGTACAAGAATATAACTACTATAATACTGCTCCTATGTACAAGAATATAACTACTATAATACTACCTCCTATGTACAAGAATATAACTACTATAATACTGCTCCTATGTACAAGAATATAGCTACTATAATACTACTCCTATGTACAAGAATATAACTACTATAATACTGCTCCTATGTACAAGAATATAACTACTATAATACTACCTTCTATGTACAAGAATATAACTACTATAATACTGCTCCTATGTACAAGAATATAACTACTATAATACTACTCCTATGTACAAGAATATAACTACTATAATACTACTTCTATGTACAAGAATATAACTACTATAATACTACTCCTATGTACAAGAATATAGCTACTATAATACTACTCCTATGTACAAGAATATAACTACTATTCTACCTCCTATGTACAAGAATATAACTACTATAATACTGCTCCTATGTACAAGAATATAACTACTATATTACTACCTCCTATGTACAAGAATATAACTACTATAATACTACCTCCTATGTACAAGAATATAACTACTATAATATTACTCCTATGTACAAGAATATAACTACTATAATACTGCTCCTATGTACAAGAATATAACTACTATAATACTGCTCCTATGTACAAGAATATAACTACTATAATACTACTCCTATGTACAAGAATATAACTACTATTCTACCTCCTATGTACAAGAATATAACTACTATAATACTACTCCTATGTACAAGAATATAACTACTATAATACTACCTCCTATGTACAAGAATATAACTACTATAATACTACTCCTATGTACAAGAATATAACTACTATAATACTGCTCCTATGTACAAGAATATAACTACTATAATACTTCCTCCTATGTACAAGAATATAACTACTATAACACTACTCCTATGTACAAGAATATAACTACTATAATACTACTCCTATGTACAAGAATATAACTACTATAATACTACTCTTATGTACAAGAATATAGCTACTATAATACTACTCCTATGTACAAGAATATAACTACTATTCTACCTCCTATGTACAAGAATATAACTACTATAATACTGCTCCTATGTACAAGAATATAACTACTATAATACTACTCCTATGTACAAGAATATAGCTACTATAATACTACTCCTATGTACAAGAATATAACTACTATTCTACCTCCTATGTACAAGAATATAACTACTATAATACTACTCCTATGTACAAGAATATAACTACTATAATACTACTCCTATGTACAAGAATATAACTACTATAATACTACTCCTATGTACAAGAATATAGCTACTATAATACTACTCCTATGTACAAGAATATAACTACTATTCTACCTCCTATGTACAAGAATATAACTACTATAATACTACTCCTATGTACAAGAATATAACTACTATAATACTACTCCTATGTACAAGAATATAGCTACTATAATACTACTCCTATGTACAAGAATATAACTACTATTCTACCTCCTATGTACAAGAATATAACTACTATAATACTGCTCCTATGTACAAGAATATAACTACTATAATACTACTCCTATGTACAAGAATATAGCTACTATAATACTACTCCTATGTACAAGAATATAACTACTATAATACTACTCCTATGTACAAGAATATAACTACTATAATACTACTCCTATGTACAAGAATATAGCTACTATAATACTACTCCTATGTACAAGAATATAACTACTATTCTACCTCCTATGTACAAGAATATAACTACTATAATACTACTCCTATGTACAAGAATATAACTACTATAACACTGTCTATTATGTACAATAATATAACTACTATAATACTACTCCTATGTACAAGAATATAACTACTATAATACTACTCCTATCTACAATAATATAATTACTATAATACTACCTCCTATGTACAAGAATATAACTACTATAATACTACTCCTATGTACAAGAATATAACTACTATAATACTACTCTTATGTACAAGAATATAACTACTATAATACTACTCCTATCTACAATAATATAACTACTATAATACTACTCCTATGTACAAGAATATAACTACTATAATACTACTCCTATGTACAAGAATATAACTACTATAATACTACTCCTATGTACAAGAATATAACTACTATAATACTACTCCTATGTACAAGAATATAGCTACTATAATACTACTCCTATGTACAAGAATATAACTACTATTCTACCTCCTATGTACAAGAATATAACTACTATAATACTGCTCCTATGTACAAGAATATAACTACTATAATACTACCTCCTATGTACAAGAATATAACTAGTATAATACTGCTCCTATGTACAAGAATATAACTACTATAACACTACTCCTATGTACAAGAATATAACCACTATAATACTACTATGTACAAGAATATAACTACTATAAAACTACCTCCTATGTACAAGAATATAACTACTATAATACTACCTCCTATGTACAAGAATATAACTACTATAACACTACTCCTATGTACAAGAATATAACTACTATAATACTACCTCCTATGTACAAGAATATAACTACTATAATACTGCTCCTATGTACAAGAATATAACTACTATAATACTGCTCCTATGTACAAGAATATAACTACTATAATACTGCTCCTATGTACAAGAATATAGCTACTATAATACTACTCCTATGTACAAGAATATAACTACTATAATACTGCTCCTATGTACAAGAATATAACTACTATAACACTACTCCTATGTACAAGAATATAACCACTATAATACTACTATGTACAAGAATATAACTACTATAAAACTACCTCCTATGTACAAGAATATAACTACTATAATACTACCTCCTATGTACAAGAATATAACTACTATAACACTACTCCTATGTACAAGAATATAACTACTATAATACTACCTCCTATGTACAAGAATATAACTACTATAATACTGCTCCTATGTACAAGAATATAACTACTATAATACTGCTCCTATGTACAAGAATATAACTACTATAATACTGCTCCTATGTACAAGAATATAGCTACTATAATACTACTCCTATGTACAAGAATATAACTACTATAATACTGCTCCTATGTACAAGAATATAACTACTATAATACTACCTTCTATGTACAAGAATATAACTACTATAATACTGCTCCTATGTACAAGAATATAACTACTATAATACTTCTCCTATGTACAAGAATATAACTACTATAATACTGCTCCTATGTACAAGAATATAACTACTATAATACTACCTTCTATGTACAAGAATATAACTACTATAATACTTCCCCTATGTATAAGAATATAACTACTATAATACCGTCTCCTCTCTATAACAATATCACTCCTATAATACTGGGGAGGATTGGGTAGCAGGCTGTATAGTGACAGAATAGTTTCCGTCCTGTTCCTTATCTCCTGGTGGTTTCTCATATTTAATAATTCGGGACACTTGACATATACAGATCTCATTATGTCATTATTCTTCCTCTGGTAATTACTCCTCCTATAAACACTCTCTCTCTGGGGTTTAGCGACATTAATTCTGTTTTTATATGCGCAGATTCCTGATTACTGAGATTATATATTCTACATACAATTAATTGATTTTGTCACCTGATTCGGTGGCAGAAGGGTCGAATTCCGATGAGGTGCCACTTCCTGCATACTAAGCATTGTCTTGCCTCCACCTATGGCCTACTGGGCAGGAATGGGTTATTTTTCACCACAGGAGACCTCCAGTCAATCTTCCCATATTAGTTGTATGCAGCTTATAGCCGGGGCTGTATAAAGTCTTTGTCTACTCCATATTCACTGTTACGGTATGTTTTCTACATTGTAGTAACCCGTGTTGTCCCTATGTATGAAATGTAATGGAGATCGGAGCTTGCTTATTTAGATGACCTCTTTCCATATACTCTTTTAGAACACATGATGGCGATTTAAGGTGGTCCTCTTATCACTTATGGGAGTGCTCTCACTGGTTGGACACTGGGGTCCCTACAATTCACGGAAGCCATAAACAGGTTGGGTTGTGGATGATGCCTTCAGGAATCAGGGGACCTTGTGTAAGAGAGTAACCTCCAAGACATTCGCTCCTTGATGTTTGGCAGTCATCATGTACCTATTTTGAAGACCAGGGCAAGACAGCCCCATAGTGGTCCTATAGCAGATGTCTGCATGGTCACCAGATCCATGGTGTCTAAGATGGTGCCAACTCTCTTGAAACTTCTGGGTGGCTCCTGAGAACGGGGTTGACTTCCTGGGAGATCAGGTCCACCAAATTGCCTCCGTGAAATAGGCACATTATGTGCCGGTTATGTCCCAAAGGGGGTTATCGTGATAACTGAGTACTTGGCACCACATAATAGTGGCGTGGCCAAGTCTTGTTGCCACGCTGCGCACCCTTCTCTCAGAAGCCAATCTTTGAATGTTGACAAGTATGTGGTATTGGTTAGAGAATATCTGCTCATTGGGTGGCACTTAAAGGGGTATAAAAGACCCAATTACATCCAAGTGACTCAGCTGACCACACATTTGCACCCCCATGAAATTTATATGTCAGATGGGCCACATCTGGTGCACCACAAGCTAATACAGAAGGATCCTATGGTCATGGAAGTAGGTCAGGAAGATTGGCTCCAGGGTGGGTAAACATGATGGTAAGATCAATGGACCATCTCGTTTTAACATGGAACTTATCTCTAGATTCTTCGTGGAACGTGGAAGCCTATCCATACGTTATATGCAGGGATTTATAGAAGATGGATAGTTGGTAGATAGGAAAGTGGACTTCAACGTGGACATTTGGCCACCACTGATGGTCAAGAGTCATCTTCCATAATTGGAGACTCGAATCGAGAACTCCATACAAGAAATACCAGAAATGTTTCATAATTGGTAAGCTTATCCCATACAGTAGTTATCTTACATAGGATTACATCGATTCACCAGAAGGTTCTGAGATAATTTTCGATGTTGCCTGGAGAAGATCAACGGTAATAGAAAACCCAGTGAATAAGGAAATTGACTTAAGTCGCACATATACACTAAAATCTGCAATTATTACCAGACTTGAAGCTGGAAAAACTTTAATAAATCCAAAAGCATTCATGAAGCTTGAAGGAGCTAATTTGCTAAACACCCAGCTTACGGGAGAACGGCGCCTCCGCCCTCCCACCACTTTGCTGTAAAAATTTGTAAGGAAAGGCTTTTATGATATTAGGTTCTGGTTGGTTTGTCAATCCTATTAAAACATAAGAGAGGAACTTCAGAAGACATTAATGTGGGCAAGAGTGAAGTCAATCCTAGATTGAGAATCGGGGTGACTTTAATTAACCCCAACATACCAATTCTATTTGATCACCCTCATTAGCAGTCGAAATTTTGGGGGCTGTTAGTTGGAGACTCAGACTAATCCTTTACTTGGAAAGACATGAAGGTCATTGACTTCATGTTCTGGCTTTCCAATATGGTCATTGGCCATTGGTTCACAAGGTTGTCTTGATGATTAGATATCATGGTCCTATATGGAGTTGAGGCATTAAAACTTTTGTCAGAGGATCTCCCAACTAAACCTGGCCATAGACATCAGTTAAAAGTTGGTTTCAGTCAATCTATCGATGGTGGGATTGCTCACCATCAACGTAACCAACTAAACTGCCCTGTCATGGGGAAATTTAAGGGAAAAAATTCTCTTTGGGTCTACACAAAGTAGCAAATAATTGGCCAAATCCCAACCCAACACATCAGTTTTTGGCAGACTTCACGACCATTGGCCAGTTTGTCCTACTTTAATCTTGCATATGGTCCCCTAAAGTTAGAATTTGCCTATTGTCACCCATTGTCAAGGGGAAGGAGGATGGATCATGATGAATCCCTTGTACTCCACCAGAGTCATCTGCTCGTAGCTCATCTCCTGTCCCTACAGAAATACACGTGAATACATTGAAGACTTGCAGATTATTGGCGTTACCGTTTATGTTTCGGGGCCATAGAAACAAGCTAAAGATCTCTTAAAATGCAAATTAAGAAGAAAAACTTTGACTTAAAGAATGAAGGGAAGCAATAAGATGCTAGGAAGAACCAGTTTATAGGTCAAATATCCATAGTCCATGCGAAAGATAATCAACTTGATATCCCCCCGGCATCAGTGTCCTGTTCCTATCTCTCACAATCTAATTCTCTTCTATTTTTCAATCATCGTTCCCATCAAGCAGCATGAATACGGAACAGTTGTTTCTGTGGAGGTGTGAATATATTCATGAAAGGAAAGCAAATGAGAAAGATATTGGCGCGTTCAAGAGATGACTTCTCTTCTGGGAACCGTCTCTTCTGTGTGAGCCGGACATCAGAAAAGAAACCTAAGTGGCACTTTAGTGCCAGTCTGCTGCAGGTAAAGGACCACGAATGAGATTGATTTTCCAAGGCAAAGTCAAAAAAGTCGTCTAATTTTCATAAGCATGAGGGTCAGTGCAATGTAGAAGTAAAGAACAATAATCAGAACATCGGAAAGTCGCGGAGAAGAAAGAAGACGGCAAAGTTATTGTTGGCATGTTTTAGATCGTCTCTGAGCATGGTCTAGTTTTCCAAGCTGGGTCACCGTTAGCAGTTGCAAGACGGCTCGTTCCTCACCTATATAGACATGATGGACTTAGTCCCTCCAACATCTAAGAAGTGAAAATCAATTAAGAAGAAGAAAAATGATATAATATATGTAGACCAAGACCTTCAACCGTCCTAGGACATCTCAACCCACCATAGCTGTCATAATGTTACTATTATGGATATAGTATGTTGACCATATCAACAAAGTTGTCCACATACACTCACCGGCCACTTTATTAGGTACACCTGTCCAACTGCTCGTTAACACTTAATTTCTAATCAGCCAATCACATGGCGGCAACTCAGTGCATTTAGGCATGTAGACATGGTCAAGACAATCTCCTGCAGTTCAAACCGAGCATCAGTATGGGGAAGAAAGGTGATTTGAGTGCCTTTGAACGTGGCATGGTTGTTGGTGCCAGAAGGGCTGGTCTGAGTATTTCAGAAACTGCTGATCTACTGGGATTTTCACGCACAACCATCTCTAGGGTTTACAGAGAATGGTCCGAAAAAGAAAAAACATCCAGTGAGCGGCAGTTCTGTGGGCAGAAATGCGTTGTTGATGCCAGAGGTCAGAGGAGAATGGCCAGACTGGTTCGAGCTGATAGAAAGGCAACAGTGACTCAAATAGCCACCCGTTACAACCAAGGTAGCCAGAAGAGCATCTCTGAATGCCGCACAGTACGTCCAACTTTGAGGCAGATGGGCTACAGCAGCAGAAGACCACACCGGGTGCCACTCCTTTCAGCTAAGAACAGGAAACTGAGGCTACAATTTGCACAAGCTCATCGAAATTGGACAATTGAAGATTGGAAAAACGTTGCCTGGTCTGATGAGTCTCGATTTCTGCTGCGACATTCGGATGGTAGGGTCAGAATTTGGCGTCAACAACATGAAAGCATGGATCCATCCTGCCTTGTATCAACGGTTCAGGCTGGTGGTGGTGGTGTCATGGTGTGGGGAATATTTTCTTGGCACTCTTTGGGCCCCTTGGTACCAATTGAGCATCGTTGCAACGCCAAAGCCTACCTGAGTATTGTTGCTGACCATGTCCATCCCTTTATGACCACAATGTACCCAACATCTGATGGCTACTTTCAGCAGGATAATGCAATGCCATGTCATAAAGCTGGAATCATCTCAGACTGGTTTCTTGAACATGACAATGAGTTCACTGTACTCCAATGGCCTCCACAGTCACCAGATCTCAATCCAATAGAGGAGCATCTTTGGGATGTGGTGGAACGGGAGATTGGCATCATGGATGTGCAGCCGACAAATCTGCGACTGCAACTGTGTGATGCCATCATGTCAATATGGACCAAAATCTCTGAGGAATGCTTCCAGCACCTTGTTGTATCTATGCCACGAAGAATTGAGGCAGTTCTGAAGGCAAAAGGGGGTCCAACCCGTTACTAGCATGGTGTACCTAATAAAGTGGCCGGTGAGTGTATATGTGGACCAAGGCAAGGGTTGATCCGCATACATGTGGGCCAAGATCAGGGTTGATCACTATATATAGGGCCCAAAACAAGGGTTCCTGCCATATATGTAGGCCAAGATGAGGGTTGATCATCATATATGTAGGCCAAGATCCATGATAGTCATAAAAAATTTTAACCCACCATAATTTACATGGGTCAGTCATAATACTATTATTATAGATATAGAAGGAGTTTGTTGACCACGTCATCAAAGTTGGCCTTTATTGGGATAATAAAGGTTAAAATTACTGTTTGGACCTCCGGAAGTTGAAATATTCGATCACTCGCATCCCATGGTCTTCAGTTGAGGGTTGATCACTACATATGTGGGACAAGATGAGGGTTGATCATCATCTATGTGGGCCAAGATGTGGGTTGATCACCATGTATGTGGGCCAAGATGAGGGTCGATCACTATATATGTGGACCAAGACGCATGACAATCATGACTTTTTTGACCACCAGATGTTGAAATATTCAATCCCTTGCATCCTGGGGCCTTCAGATAACAGTTTATCACTATATGTATATCTGGGACTTAGACAGATTGATCTCCACGTATGTGGCCCAAGACAAGGGTTGATCACCATATATGTAGGCCAAGACAAGGGTTGATCACCATATATGTAGGCCAAGACAAGGGTTGATCACCATATATGTAGGCCAAGACAAGGGTTGATCACCATATATGTAGGCCAAGACAAGGGTTGAGCGCCATAATTTGTGGCCCAAGACAAGGGTTGATCACCATATATGTGGACCAAGACAAGGGTTGATCACCATATATGTGGCCCAAGACAAGGCTTGATCACCATATATGTGGCCCAAGACAAGGGTTGATCACCATATATGTAGGCCAAGACAAGGGTTGATCACCATATATGTAGGCCAAGACAAGGGTTGATCACCAGATATGTAGGCCAAGACAAGGGTTGATCACCATATATGTGGACCAAGACAAGGGTTGATCACCATATATGTGGCCCAAGACAAGGCTTGATCACCATATATGTGGCCCAAGACAAGGGTTGATCACCATATATGTAGGCCAAGACAAGGGTTGATCACCATATATGTAGGCCAAGACAAGGGTTGATCACCATATATGTAGGCCAAGACAAGGGTTGATCACCATATATGTAGGCCAAGACAAGGGTTGATGGCCATATTTGTGGCCGGAGACTATCAATGAAGTTGATGTCCAACTGGCCTTCATGGGGATAATATTAAGGTTAAAATTACTCTTTTGACCTATGGAGGTGGAAATATTCAAATTCTCGTATCCCATGGCTTTCAGTCGAGGGTCGATCCCCGTATATAAGTGAAACCATTATTAGTTTTATGAGGTTTGGTACTTTGATCTCTAAAATATACAAAATATCATTCCACTTGTAGTCAAAACCAAACTCCATTTTCCTAAGCTCCCATTTCTCGCACACAGCAATCCTCACAACTCCAAACGTTAAAATTTTTATAAAGCTATGGGAATTGAAGATTCTTCACGAGTCCTGGAATACCCTCCGAATACGTCTCGTGCAGTGATCTGTAAGAGCCGCTGTAAATGACATATTTTGCATCTTACATCAAACCAGGATGAAAGTCTTTGTGACGCCAATCGGGTTTTTTTCTGCTCGGTAGACCACTTGAATGAATATCTTGGGTGTTGAGGGCCGTCACCAGCCTGAGGTCTGAAAAAGAGCTTTTGAGAGTCTTCTCTTGATGTGGACCTCTCGGTTGGAAGGCCTCCGGCTATTTCTGTGTCTAAAACAATGGTCATGAGAATGTGGTTGATCCAGTCAGTGAAAACGCGATAGGGGTCAAGGCGGCCATGAGCACATGGATGGGTTTGTTTTCACTTCAAGTACTTAAAAGAAATGTATAAGAGTAGAAGAACATGGATGGCTTCTTCAGAAAAACCTTAAGAACTACTTCAGGCTGGGAAATCCTCAATCAACTCCTAGAGGAACTGATAAATAATCGTGAGCCATGGAGCGATGTGAACCCCATATCTAAGAAGAAGGAACGGGTCTGTCAGGAACTGAGTTCATTAGGAATTATAGCTTTGAATGAACCTGATACTTTGGTGGTTCTCTGGGGTCTCTCACCTGTCCTAGACTCTGGTCTTCTTCCCTGATGTCTTCTGGCTCTTTCCCTGACACCATTGGCCCAAAATCCCTACAGAAGCCTGTGACTAGGCCTCAGAAGTCACTTGGGGTGTGTTGACATCATGAAACGTTCAGCAAAACATCTTGATGTTGACACCACCCACATGACCGTTGAGGTCCAACCACAGACGACAGGGGTCACGTTGGGTTGACGGTACCATGGAAAGACCAGATGAAGAAGACCGAATGCTGTGGTAGGGCCCACAAAGAGTGAGAATATAATAATGATTTGTGGGTGGAAAACTCCAAAAATTTGGGATGGGGACGAGATGAGTTCTAGAATAGAACTTATGAATTTGACTAATATGAAATTTTCAAAATGGCTGCCGCCACTCTCATCCAGTTTCCGTAGTCAACAATGATTGTGAAATCTCAAAACCCCTCGCAGATATTTCTGGAAACGAATCTGGCGAGGTGATCACCATCACTACTTGTGTCTCAGAAGTAGTTCCTCATAATAGCCACCATAAGACGCTGTATTGGGCTCTACCAGGCAGGCTGTCGGTGGCCAACATACAATATGGCTGTCGATAGTCTTATCCAGTCTTCTTAGTAACCACAAGACCCCTCACAGATATTTCTGGAAACGAACCTCGTGCGGTTCACCGATCACTACTTGTGTCTCAGAAGCAGTTCCTCATAATAGCCACCATCAGGCGCTGTATTGGGCTCTACCAGGCAGGCTGTCGGTGGCCAACATACAAAATGGCTGCCACTAGTCTTATCCAGTCTCCTCAGTAACCACAAAACTCCTGGAAACGAATTTCGCAAGGTTCACCGATCACTACTCGTGTCTCAGCAGCAATTCCCTCAGGATAAGTTTACCTAATGGTCGCTAACATGGCCTGTATGAGGCTCAGCAAGGCCGACATACAAAATGGCTGCCTGGCTAGAAACGCTCCACATAAAAATCTTGAGGGTAATTCTGTCTTGTGAGCCGACACAGGCCGGTATGAGCCGGTTCATCATGCCAACGCAGCGGAATAGGGCACGAGTGAGAGTGAAACAGGTGCAAAGGCCGAACACGGACATAAACAAGCGTAGTATATGGAGTATCGCATGGCACGGCGTCTAATCTCAGCACCAAGTGTCCCGTTGATGTCACCCGTCATGAATGTCGCACATCTTGAAAGGACATCAACCCCCGCTGTGGCCGTGACATCAGAATAGACTCTGTGTCCTTATGAATTAGGGCCGGGCCTGCTCACGCGGACGGCACAGCTGGGTTACAGCAGCCGGCAGACATTGTTGTTAGGACACGGACATCTGTATGTGAATGCCCCCTCTGTCTCCTAACACGGTATGTGACCACCAGGCCGCACCATGTGTCTCCCGCCCCCCGTCACCATGTGTGCCGCACGTCCCCTGGCACCGGCATGTGGTATAATGAAGGCCGCAGGGAATGTAATAAGAGATCTGAGAGGACCTGCTGGGAGTTGTAGTGACACACAATGTATTCCATGTGACGGAGGGAGGCGGCCATGTTCGCTCTCTATAATGGGAGTATTATGGGCCCCACATGTGAGTCTCCGGAGCGTGACATTGTATTATCCTGCAGGGAAGGAAAAACATCAGGAAAATGTCACATCTAAGAGTCCGCCGCGCCTACGACCGGGCCGAGCACTAGAGACAAAGCCGGTCTGTCCCCTCTCCGGACACGTCTGGAGCAGAACATACTTGTAAGCCGTGAGATAACTATTATGGAGAATCGGTGTTGTGGCGTTCCTCTGTTATTCCTCCTAGAAATGCATGAACAAGATATCAGGGACTCCATTGTCATAGAGATCTATACTGGCAGCACTAAGGGACGGTATATGGCAGCGGGTAGGGATATGTCCCCATATGTCCCACTGGGAGCTCAGACATTTCCATCAGGAGCAACAGAGGGACAGACGGAGTAAAGAGTATCTAGAACTGGTATTTCATGGCCTAAAACAGACATGGCAGGAGAGGTGACAGGTCTTCTTTACGAGCCGGTGTGACTAGTAGACTCACTAGTCATAGCCTCTCTGCCTCCTAGTAGTTCCCATAATCCTACCGTAGTCACAGCTGAGCCCTATTACACCAGTAGTCACAGTAGTCCCGTATTACACCAGTAGTCACAGCTGACCCCTATAACACCAGTAGTCACAGCAGCTCCCTATTACACCAGTAGTCACAGTAGTCCCGTATTACACCAGTAGTCCCATATAACACCAGTAGTCACAGCAGTCCCCTATTACACCAGTAGTCACAGTAGTTCCCTATTACACCAGTAGTCCCATATAACACCAGTAGTCACAGCAGCTCCCTATTACACCAGTAGTCCCATATAACACCAGTAGTCACAGCAGTCCCCTATTACACCAGTAGTCACAGCAGCCCCCTATTACACCAGTAGTCACAGCAGCCCCCTATTACACCAGTAGTCACAGCAGCCCCCTATTACACCAGTAGTCACAGCAGCTCCCTATTACACCAGTAGTCACAGCAGCTCCCTATTACACCAGTAGTGACAGCAGCCCCCTATTACACCAGTAGTCACAGCTGACCCCTATAACACCAGTAGTCACAGCAGCTCCCTATTACACCAGTAGTCACAGTAGTCCCGTATTACACCAGTAGTCCCATATAACACCAGTAGTCACAGCAGCTCCCTATTACACCAGTAGTCCCATATAACACCAGTAGTCACAGCAGTCCCCTATTACACCAGTAGTCACAGTAGTTCCCTATTACACCAGTAGTCCCATATAACACCAGTAGTCACAGCAGCTCCCTATTACACCAGTAGTCCCATATAACACCAGTAGTCACAGCAGCCCCCTATTACACCAGTAGTCACAGCAGCCCCCTAATATACCAGTAGTCACAGCAGCCCCCTATTACACCAGTAGTCACAGCAGCCCCCTAATATACCAGTAGTCACAGCAGCCCCCTATTACACCAGTCAGCAGCAGTTGCTACCAGGCCCTGGAACCTGAGGGGGCCACAAAAGACTCTTCCACATAAAATATCCCACTATTCTAAATGGCACAGATTTTGCACTAGGGCCCTGGAGCTGCACGTTACCCCTCTGCCATTAGTCAGAGCATAGTCGTGTCTCGCTCTACCTCAGGCAGACATCCCAGACATGCAGCAAACGAGAGGGATAAGAATTCTCTCAGCCTGGGATAGGATTTACTAAATCTCATCCCTAGTTCAGGTCCAAACCATCATTTCATTTTTTGCTAACACATTGGAACAGAAATCCCCTTTAAAGTTGGTCATTAGATTCTTATCTCGCAGCAGAAATCTGGATCTTCTGCATAAAATCTCATCCTCCCTAAATAACCGCACCATGGAAGGAAAGGGGGGGAGGGGGAAAGAAAGACTCCAAAGCTGCAAATTGATCAAGATGCAAATTGTAGATGGAATTACGAGCCCGGGGCTCAGCGTGATTTATCCCCGGGGATTAATAAATATTAAATACCTCTTTACGGAGCTGCATGAATTACGGGCGCGATGGCCGGGCAGGATCCATACATCATTTATTATTCCTAATGCTCCTGTCCAATGTCCTGCCTGCTTAGAACAGCTTGTATCATTTACGTGGCGCAGACCCATCCATAACGGGAGCTCGGGAAGAGACGCGAAACAAAGGATGAGCAATGGCTGGAATTGGCAAGACGTCCGGGATTCTGCAAGGCGAGGATAAAATGAAGCGGTTTGTATTCCATTGTAGGGAACATAATCTGTATTTCACTTTGATCGTCCGCATAATACACAAACAAGTCAGGTATTGTGATGTCGATAGCGTACAGGATGTTATTACACCGCGCTGTCAGATAATACAACCCTCTGTAATACAATAGGGAAGGGGGCGAGATGGTATTCGGGTAATAGATACCCCTCTGATATGTATACTACATGGCTAAGTTCACACGTGGAGCGTGTGGACGGATTTTGGCACCGAGAGTGACGCGGCTCCCCGCGTTACTCTCGGGTCAAACCCCACCTACCACGACTATCGTGGTCGTGGCTTCCCCCTCCGGGGTTGGCTCAAATGAATGGCCTGACTCCGGAGGTTGCTGCCGCCTGAAGAAAGGGCAGCCCGCTAGCCAACCCTAACCCTCTAACCCTAACCCCTAACCCTCTAACCCTAACCTCGCACCATAATCCGACCCCCCTGTGAACAAGCCCTATGAGTTCTGAGATACAAGGTGCTCCTAGTAGTAGTTTACCCCCTCACCCTGAAGTTCCTGGTGCCATTCCCAAAAGGTGACGGATCTGCTATTTAAAGGGATCCTATCATTTAAACACATTTTTTTCTGGTTGACACGTACAGTAGGAATAGCCTTAAGAAAGGCTATTCGTCTCCTACCTTTAGATGTCTTCTCTGCGCCGCCATTCGCTTGAAATCCCAGTTTTCGCCGCTATGCAAATGAGTTCTCTCGCAGCACTGGGGGTGGGCCCCTGCGCTCAAACAGCAGTGGGGGTGTCCACAATGCTGCAAGAGAACTCTCCAGCGCCGCCTCCATCTTCTTCAGGAACGGGTCTTCTTCCACCAGTGGCTTCAAACTTCTAGGCCTCAGGCAGCCGACTGCACATGCCACAATACTGTGTAAGCGGCCATTTTCTTGTGGCCGGCGGGTATGCGTAGTCGGCTTTGCCCTAAGCCTGAGTCCTAGAAGTTTGAGGCATCAAGACCCCGTTCCTGAAGAAGATGGCGGTGGTGATGGAGAGTTCTCGCGGCATTGGGGATGCTCCCAGTGCTGTTTGAGTGCTGTGGCCCGCCCCCAATGCTGTAAGAGAACTCATTTGTATACCCGCAAAAAACGAGATTTCAAGTGAACGGCGGCGTGGAGAAGACATCTAAAGGCAGGAGACAAAGAGCCTTTCTTAAGGCTATTCCTACGTGTCAACCAGAAAAAAATGTGTTTAATTGATAGGATCCCTTTAAGTAATTTTCTAACACAGGACCGGCAGACAGTAAACATGCTGCCTATAATCCTACACCACTCTGGTTCACAGAGATTAAGGTTACGCCAAGAAATCCATCAGAATCCTCAGCAAGGCAGGATGGACTTAGCTATTCGGGGACCCAGGTTGCGGCCCCAGAAAATAGGTGCAATTACGGGCTAAGGAGCAAATCAGGACCCCAATTGTGAGCAGTGAGTAATAAGGTCACGATCAAAATGAGGAGCGCATGGGTATAGACAAAATGAAAGAAGAGGAAAAACAGACCATAGTCGAGTCCAGGAGGTCACAGATAAAGCCAAATCAGCAAGAGATGGAATAACCAGGAGACAAAGTCAGAATTAGTAAACCAGCAACAGAAAACAGGGGAAGGTCCTGAGAACATAGAGCCAGAAAACTAATGGAATCACAGGCACCCGAGCAAGGAAAGTGTCAGGTTACAATGTCCCGCCACATCTATTACAGGGGCCATTTATAATAATAGTATAGAGAGAGGGGAGAAAAAGAGTAGTGAGTGAAATAGATCAGCCCTCACCCTCTCCTTACAAGGTGGGGATTCACCGGAGAGTCACACTATGCGCTTTTGACCTGTTGAGTCTCGCCATGGGAAGGAAAGGCGTCAGGACTCTATAATGGAGCACCAGGGATTGGTTAGTATGACTTTTTTTTGTTACTTTTACACCTATACTGGCCTCTCCTGAATTTGTTCTAATTTATAGACATTCCCTTTAAGCATGTAGTTCCCAAGGCTGCTGCTGGAGTTTTCGCCAACCATTCTGAATGATGCCAATATGGCGGTCTGGTCTGCAGACACAGGATACGAAAGAAATGGAGCTTGATGAGTCATGCTGATAATGGTCCATGATGTGCTATTGAGCTGACGCGTTTCGGGGCTATACCACCCCTGTCATCAGATCACTTGGTAGTGTCTGATCTAATGTAAGGGGAATACACCTCCGAAACATGTTCTCCCAATAACACGTCGTGGACCAGTGTCAGAGTGAATCCGGCTTCTGCCCCACAATGTGACACTATGTTTTTCAGACAAGATTTTGAGGACCCCCCGATGCAGCTGTGGCCCCCGGGAAGATTAGAGCCCAATCCTCAGCGCTACATTAGTCATACCCATTACCAGGCGGACATTAAGATAATGTTTCTCCTCAGAATAAAACATGAATCTTTATGGAAAGGTTATAGCAATAAATACAGAGCGCGCCGCGGCCAAAGACGATGTACGAGGATGACAGGCAGCTGGATATATAGATGGATGAGATGATGGAAAGCGTCAGCATGGCAGACAGGAGAGCCCCCAACTACAGCATCAGTACCCGGAGAGGCTGAGATACGTCATAGCAAATGTATCAACTACCATCTGACATGCGGCTTAGATACGCCATTCTAGTACAAGAGTCTAACATATAATGGGATTAGATATACAGGCTGAGCAGACTGTATCACACATGATAGGCTTAGATACACTGGATCATTAGACAGTATCACACATGACAGGCTTAGATACTCCAGCTCAGCAGAATGTAAACCATATGATAGGCTTAGATACACTGGCCCATGGCACACAAGATAGACTGAAATGTACCTGCTCTACAGACAGTGGCACACATGATGCATACAGTGTTGGCCAAAAGTATTGGCCCCCCTGCAGTCCTGTCAGATAATCCTCGTTGTCTTCCAGATAATGATTACAAGCACAGACTCTTTGGTAATATCTTCATTTATTTTGCTTGCAATGAAAAAACACAAAAGAGAATGAAAAAAAGTCACATCATTGATCATTTTACACAAAACTCTAAAACTGGTGCGGACAGAAGTATTGGCGCCCTCAGCCTAATACTTGGTAGCACAACCTTTAGACACAATAACTGTGCACAACCGCTTCCGCTAACCAGCAATGAGTTTCTTACAAGGCTCTGCCGGAATTTTAGACCCTTCTTCTTTGGCAAACTGCTCCAGGTCCCCCCTGAGATGTGAAGGGGGCCTTCTCCAAACTGCCACCAAGAGATCTCTCCCCCTCCCCCACAGGTGTTCTATGGGATTCAGGTCTGGACTCATTGCTGCCACTTTACAAGTCTCCAGTGCTTTCTCTCACCACCATTTTCTAGTGCTGACCTGAAGTGTCTTTTGGGTCCTTGTCCTGCTAGAAGAGCCCTGACCTCTGAGGGAGACCCAGCTTTCTCACACTGGGCCCTACATTATGCTGCACAATGTGTTGGTCGTCTTCAGACTTCATAATGCCATGCACACGGTCAAGCAGTCCAGTGCCAGAGGCAGCAAAGCAACCCCAAACCATCAGGGACCTCCGCCATGTCTGACTGTAGGGGGCGTCTTCTTTTCTTTGAAGGCCTCTTTTTTCCCTGTAAACTCTATGTTGAGGTCTTTTCCTACTTTTGTCTCCTCTGACCAGAGAACATTCTTCCAGAATGTTTTTGGCTTTCTCAGGTAAGTTTTGGCAAACTCCAGCCTGGCTTATGTCTCTGGGTAAGAAGTGGGGTCTTCCTGGGTCTCCTCCCATACAGTCCCTTCTCATTCAGACGCTGACACTGGATAGTACGGGGTGACACTGTTGTACCCTCGGACTGCAGGGCAGCTTGAACTTGTTTGGATGTTAGTCGAGATTCTTTATCCACCATCCGCACAATCTTGCGTTGAAATGTCTCTTCAATGTTTCTTTTGCGTCCACATCTAGGGAGGTTAGCCACAGTGCCATGGGCTTTACACTTCTTGATGACGCTGCGCACGGTAGACACAGGAACATTCAGGGCTTTGGAGATGGACTTGTAGCCTTGAGATTGCTCATGCTTCCTCACAATTTTGCTTCTCAAGTCCTCAGACAGATCTTTGGTCGTCTTTCTTTTCTCCATGATCAATGTGGTACAGACAAGGACACAGGACAGAGGTTGAGTCAACTTTAATCTATTTCAACTGGCTGCAAGTGTGATTTAGTTATTGCCAGCACCTGTTAGGTGCCTCAGGTAAGTAACAGGTGCTGTTAATTACACAAATTAGAGAAGCATCACATGATTTTTCAAACAGTGCCAATACTTTGTCCACCCCCTTTTTTATGTTTGGTGTGGCATTATATCCAATTTGGCTTTTTGACAATTCTTTTTGTGGTTTTCCATTGAAGACAAATTAAATGAAGATAATAATACCAAAAAATTTGTGATTGCAATCATTTTCTGGAAGAACACGAGTATTATCTGATAAAATTGCAGGGGTGCCAATACTTTTGGCCAACACTGTATATACAGTACATGTCACATGACGCTCATATATTGGCGCACTATATGTAGTATATAATGTATGTGAGGTGTGCTATATGTCATATATATGTGATGTGTACTATATGTAGTATATATATGTGAGGTCTACTAACTAGATCTATAGTCCATGTTTTGTCAGGGACATTAGTGAACTCTGTCCTGATATTCGGAGAGGAGGAGGAGGGCGCGGGTGATGTGTATCTAACCTTCTGCACTTGGGGTATATTTATCCGATAGCTGAATGTGAAGATGTTCTTGTAAGAGGAGAGCAGCAGAAATCTTATTAGTGTGAATGTGCTCCAGAAACAACAAGACAATCTGATCCGCTGCTCTAAGACAGAGCTGACCTTCTCAGGAGAGCGCGGAGCCATGTGCAGGCCCACACTGACATCTGGTGGCCACAGGGAGGAACTACCTGCACCTGGAATTATACTCTATATGACGTACAGATGTAGCAGAGCTGAGCCTGTCATCACTGATTCTCTGTACAACTAGTAAGGATTCATAGAACTGATCCATCTCTCAGGACTGGATGACAAGTGACTAAGAGTATGGAAGTGGTAGCTCCCCTCCATAACAGTGACAGCCACAGTGCTCCATAACAGTGACAGCCACAGTGCTCCATAACATTGACAGCCACAGTGCTCCATAACAGTGACAGCCACAGTGCCTCATAATAGTGACAGCCACAGTGCTCCATAACAGTGACAGCCACAGTGCTCCATAACAGTGACAGCCACAGTGCTCCATAACAGTGACAGCCACAGTGCTCCATAACAGTGACAGCCACAGTGCCCCATAACAGTGACAGCCACAGTGCCCCATAACAGTGACAGCCACAGTGCCTCATAATAGTGACAGCCACAGTGCTCCATAACAGTGACAGCCACAGTGCTCCATAACAGTGACAGCCACAGTGCCCCATAACAGTGACAGCCACAGTGCTCCATAACAGTGACAGCCACAGTGCCCCATAACAGTGACAGCCACAGTGCCCCATAACAGTGACAGCCACAGTGCCTCATAATAGTGACAGCCACAGTGCCCCATAACAGTGACAGCCACAGTGCCTCATAATAGCGACAGCCACAGTGCCCCATAACAGTGACAGCCACAGTGCTCCATAACAGTGACAGCCACAGTGCCCCATAACAGTGACAGCCACAGTGCCCCATAACAGTGACAGCCACAGTGCCCCATAACAGGGACAGCCACAGTGCCCCATAACAGTGACAGCCACAGTGCTCCATAACAGTGACAGCCACAGTGCCCCATAACAGTGATAGCCACAGTGCCCCATAACAGTGACAGTCACAGTGCTCCATAACAGTGACAGCCACAGTGCTCCATAACAGTGACAGCCACAGTGCTCCATAACAGTGACAGTCACAGTGCTCCATAACAGTGACAGCCACAGTGCCCCATAACAGTGACAGCCACAGTGCCCCATAACAGTGTCAGACACAGTGCTCCATAACAGTGACAGCCACAGTGCCCCATAACAGTGACAGCCACAGTGCCCCATAATAGTGACAGCCACAGTGCTCCTTAACAGTGAAAGCCACAGTGCTCCATAACAGTGACAGTCACAGTGCCCCATAACAGTGACAGCCACAGTGCTCCATAACAGTGACAGCCACAGTGCCCCATAACAGTGACAGCCACAGTGCCCCATAATAGTGACAGCCACAGTGCCCCATAACAGTGACAGCCACACT
This sequence comes from Leptodactylus fuscus, assembly GCF_031893055.1. Classification (NCBI taxonomy): domain Eukaryota; kingdom Metazoa; phylum Chordata; class Amphibia; order Anura; family Leptodactylidae; genus Leptodactylus; species Leptodactylus fuscus. The sequence goes on from NC_134271.1 coordinate 150,039,850, forward strand.
GCTCCATAATAGTGACAGCCACAGTGCTCCATAACAGTGACAGCCACACTGCTCCATAACAGTGACAGCCACAGTGCTCCATAACAGTGACAGCCACAGTGTCCCATAATAGTGACAGCCACAGTGTCCCATAATAGTGACAGCCACAGTGCCCCATAACAGTGACAGCCACAGTGCCCCATAACAGTGACAGCCACAGTGCTCCATAACAGTGATAGCCACAGTGCTCCATAACAGTAACAGCCACAGTGCCCCATAACAGTGACAGCCACAGTGCCCCATAACAGTGACAGCCACAGTCCCCCATAACAGTGACAGCCACAGTGCCACCATAACAGTGACAGCCACAGTGCTCCATAACAGTGACAGCCACAGTGCTCCATAACAGTGACAGTCACAGTGCTCCATAACAGTGACAGCCACAGTGCCCCATAACAGTGACAGCCACAGTGCCCCATAACAGTGACAGCTACAGCGCCCCATAACAGTGACAGTCACAGTGCTCCATAACAGTGACAGCCACAGTGCCCCATAACAGTGACAGCCACAGTGCCACCATAACAGTGACAGCCACAGTGCCCCATAACAGTGACAGCCACAGTGCCCCATAACAGTGACAGCCACAGTGCTCCATAACAGTGACAGCCACAGTGCCCCATAACAGTGACAGCCACAGTGCCCCATAACAGTGTCAGACACAGTGCTCCATAACAGTGACAGCCACAGTGCCCCATAACAGTGACAGCCACAGTGCCCCATAATAGTGACAGCCACAGTGCTCCTTAACAGTGAAAGCCACAGTGCTCCATAACAGTGACAGTCACAGTGCCCCATAACAGTGACAGCCACAGTGCTCCATAACAGTGACAGCCACAGTGCCCCATAACAGTGACAGCCACAGTGCCCCATAATAGTGACAGCCACAGTGCCCCATAACAGTGACAGCCACACTGCTCCATAATAGTGACAGCCACAGTGCCCCATAACAGTGACAGCCACAGTGCTCCATAACAGTGACAGCCACACTGCTCCATAATAGTGACAGCCACAGTGCTCCATAACAGTGACAGCCACACTGCTCCATAACAGTGACAGCCACAGTGCTCCATAACAGTGACAGCCACAGTGTCCCATAATAGTGACAGCCACAGTGTCCCATAATAGTGACAGCCACAGTGCTCCATAACAGTGACATCCACAGTGCTCCATAACAGTGACAGTCACAGTGCCCCATAACAGTGACAGTCACAGTGCCCCATAATAGTGACAGTCACAGTGCCCCATAACAGTGACAGTCACAGTGCCCCATAACAGTGACAGCCACAGTGCTCCATAACAGTGACAGCCACAGTGCCCCATAACAGTGACAGCCACAGTGCCCCATAATAGTGACAGCCACAGTGCCCCATAACAGTGACAGCCACACTGCTCCATAATAGTGACAGCCACAGTGCTCCATAACAGTGACAGCCACACTGCTCCATAACAGTGACAGCCACAGTGCTCCATAACAGTGACAGCCACAGTGTCCCATAATAGTGACAGCCACAGTGTCCCATAATAGTGACAGCCACAGTGCCCCATAACAGTGACAGCCACAGTGCCTCATAACAGTGACAGCCACAGTGCCCCATAACAGTGATAGCCACAGTGCTCCATAACAGTAACAGCCACAGTGCCCCATAACAGTGACAGCCACAGTGCCCCATAACAGTGACAGCCACAGTGCCCCATAACAGTGACAGCCACAGTGCCACCATAACAGTGACAGCCACAGTGCTCCATAACAGTGACAGCCACAGTGCTCCATAACAGTGACAGTCACAGTGCTCCATAACAGTGACAGCCACAGTGCCCCATAACAGTGACAGCCACAGTGCCCCATAACAGTGACAGCTACAGCGCCCCATAACAGTGACAGTCACAGTGCTCCATAACAGTGACAGCCACAGTGCCCCATAACAGTGACAGCCACAGTGCCACCATAACAGTGACAGCCACAGTGCCCCATAACAGTGACAGCCACAGTGCCCCATAACAGTGACAGCCACAGTGCTCCATAACAGTGACAGCCACAGTGCCCCATAACAGTGACAGCCACAGTGCCCCATAACAGTGTCAGACACAGTGCTCCATAACAGTGACAGCCACAGTGCCCCATAACAGTGACAGCCACAGTGCCCCATAATAGTGACAGCCACAGTGCCCCATAACAGTGACAGCCACAGTGCCCCATAATAGTGACAGCCACAGTGCCCCATAACAGTGACAGCCACACTGCTCCATAATAGTGACAGCCACAGTGCCCCATAACAGTGACAGCCACAGTGCTCCATAACAGTGACAGCCACACTGCTCCATAATAGTGACAGCCACAGTGCCCCATAACAGTGACAGCCACAGTGCTCCATAACAGTGACAGCCACAGTGCTCCATAACAGTGACAGCCACAGTGTCCCATAATAGTGACAGCCACAGTGCCCCATAACAGTGACAGCCACAGTGTCCCATAATAGTGACAGCCACAGTGCCCCATAACAGTGACAGCCACAGTGCCCCATAACAGTGATAGCCACAGTGCTCCATAACACTAACAGCCACAGTGCCCCATAACAGTGACAGCCACAGTGCTCCATAACAGTGACAGCCACAGTGCCCCATAACAGTGACAGCCACAGTGCCCCATAATAGTGACAGCCACAGTGCCCCATAACAGTGACAGCCACAGTGCCCCATAATAGTGACAGCCACAGTGCCCCATAATAGTGACAGCCACAGTGCCCCATAACAGTGACAGCCACAGTGCTCCATAACAGTGACAGCCACAGTGCCCCATAACAGTGACAGCCACAGTGCTCCATAACAGTGACAGCCACAGTGCCCCATAACAGTGACAGCCACAGTGCTCCATAACAGTGACAGCCACAGTGCCCCATAACAGTGACAGCCACAGTGCCCCATAATAGTGACAGCCACAGTGCCCCATAATAGTGACAGCCACAGTGCTCCATAACAGTGACAGCCACAGTGCTCCATAACAGTGACAGTCACAGTGCTCCATAACAGTGACAGCCACAGTGCCCCATAATAGTGACAGCCACAGTGCCCCATAACAGTGACAGCCACAGTGCTCCATAACAGTGACAACCACAGTGCCCCATAACAGTGACAGCCACAGTGCTCCATAACAGTGACAGCCACAGTGCCCCATAATAGTGACAGCCACAGTGCCCCATAACAGTAACAGCCACAGTGCCCCATAACAGTGACAGCCACAGTGCTCCATAACAGTGACAGCCACAGTGCTCCATAACAGTGACAGCCACAGTGCCCCATAACAGTGACAGCCACAGTGCTCCATAACAGTGACAGCCACAGTGCTCCATAACAGTGACAACCACAGTGCCCCATAACAGTGACAGCCACAGTGCTCCATAACAGTGACAGCCACAGTGCCCCATAATAGTGACAGCCACAGTGCCCCATAACAGTAACAGCCACAGTGCCCCATAACAGTGACAGCCACAGTGCCCCATAACAGTGACAGCCACAGTGCTCCATAACAGTGACAGCCACAGTGCCCCATAATAGTGACAGTTACGGTTCAGTTATCATGAGAAGTCATCCTGGTGGTCTGGGCCAGATGGAGAAGATGAAGAAGAAAACCATCTATAATCTGAGAAGACGTCACCTTTGGATTCACATTGCAGTTGTCTCCTTTCCTAACATTTCCTATAGCAGATTCTTGTAGTCCACAAAATTGTAAATGTAGCCTAAGCCTAACAGACAACAGGGTGCAGCCATACTGTCCGAGGATGACCGCTCTACACAGCGCGATACTGTCTGCACAGCCGTGTGTCAAGAGGAAGAGTACAAACCAGTTGTCAATGTGAGCTACAGAAAGCTGTGATGTCCATAGACATAGTGTCACAGGGCGGCAATGGAGAAGCGAGAGGTCCAAGTATGAGGAACAGCTCAGGGCCTGCAGTCCACTCAGCCTACCACTGGTGATCATGAAGGGCACAGAAGCTGTGTTTGCCCTATCACTTGCTGTGGGTCAGTTGATAGATGTCCTCTTGTACTAACAGCTGGAATAGGAGAAACTCTGATCTTGTCTGTGCAACTGTTTCTGCAAATTGGTGTTCAGACAGAGGAGTGAGCCCCTTTTGTGATCTCACTGACAGCCCTGGCATTGAGATTCCTGGGGCTCACAAAGTGGGTCCTCGTTTCAGGAACCTGTTCTCTTCTTGATCAGAGCAGAGTAAGGTTACAAAGAGTGTCTCTCTGAGAGTGACGTCTGAGAACACAGAGCCAGAAAACTAATGTAATCACAGGCACCCGAGCAAGGAAACCGTCAGATGACAATAACAGGGACATACATAACAGAAAGTTCACAGGTCAGGACAGGTAAGAGAGGCGCATACATACAGTGGCTTGCAAAAGTAGGCCTCAGTGGTTTGTTAGAGATAGGGAACAAACTGCATCATGAAGACCAAGGAACTCACCAGACAGGTCAGAGATAAAGTTATGGTGAAGTTTAAAGTAGGGTTAGGATATAAAAAAAATATCCCAATCTTTGATCATCCCAAGGAGCTCTGCACAATCCATCATCCAAAAATGGAGAAAGTATTCTACAACTGCAAACCTACCAAGAGATGGCCGTCCACCTAAACTAACAGATCACTGAGCAAGAAGAGAGCTGGGCAGAGAGGCAGCCAAGAGACCCATGGTCATTCTGGAGGAGCCGCAGAAATCCACAGCTCAGGTACAGGGAGAATCTGTCCACAGGCAGACAGAAGGACAGGAGTCCAAACACAAAGAAACTAGAGTGTAGCTCAGCATATAGGCAGGAGGACAGTATACATCTATACAGCAGGCCATGGTATACAGGCTGACACATTGCTCAGGCATTGTGTTAAGCTTATATACAGACAGACAGGCAGGGATTGGCTGGAGGAAGGTGGCAGGTCAGCACATTAATCCTTAAAGAGACAGGAGCGCACACTGACACTAAGTTCACACTAATGTTTGGTTCTCGTTCGAATCCAGAAGGGTCCAGAAGGACAGAAAGCCTCGGGCAATCCAGAGTTCCCTGTAGCCTTGCACTCCCCCTTTCTAGTCTGCCCCTCCAACCATTCACTTCTTACGTATTTTAAGGCCCTGACCCCATATTGGTTATCTATGACCTCTTCTCCGCTGCTATAGAGGACACCCTACCGACTTTTGTAGCTGGCTGGTTGAAGGATCTTGGGCTTACTTTTCCGGCTGGTGCATGGTTTTCTGCTCTTTGCTCCTGCTATAGGTTTTGCAACTCCTGTAAAGCAGAGGGAACTATATGGATCCTTCACGATGGTACAAGGTTCCTTCTGTCGTCCACAGAATCTTTCCATCTGTCTCCAGTCAATGTTGGCGCTGCTCCTCAGGTTGAGGCATGATGCTACACATTTGGTGGAACTGTCCGCATCTCCACTCATTCTGCCACGAGGGCTGTAGAGTCATTAGGGACATTACTGGGGTCGCAGTAGAGGACAATCCAGCCCCTGTCCTTCTTTCCATCACCAAGATACAGAGGCTTGTACGTAAATTGGTTGGTTTTATGCTGAGAGCGGCCAGGTCTGTCATTCCCCGACTTTGGATATCTACTTCTCCTCCGTCCATGTTGGATTGGTTCCAAGAAATCCTGCTTATTCGGGAAAATGGAGGAGCTGATAGAGGCCCTTGGACAGGATGCTAGCGCCCACCAGAGAGTCCGGTTATTATGGAATACCTTCTACTACTCCTCCACCTTTGGCTTCTTCTCTCGGAGCCTTCCTTCCACTCTCTTGTATTAGGATCACTTTGATATACTTTAGTTACAGTAAGTTGCCAGGCGGCGTCTGGAGGTAGCCATGTAGGTAGGTCTGCTGCAAAAAGTCACCGGCAGGGAGGCAACAATTGTATTGACATGTACAGACTCTGAAAGGGATCGGCAGCTTTATGGAAAGTTCTCAACTATTTGCACATAACTGAAATCCCAGTAGAAATCAATATGGTCACAGAGACCTGAGCTTAACTGGATGTATTCGAAATTGTCCGAAAGTGGAAAATGTGGTGACCCATAATATATCAGAGGAAGGATCCGGAAGCCAGAGTATACAGGGAAGTCTGCTGTGCTTATGTGTGTGTCCACTAGAGGGCAGCAGGCACATGTCCACTGAAGGAGAGCATACTACAGTATACAGTATATGTCTAGTGTACAAGGCGACCAGAGGCGCAGATTGACACCTCACAAGATCACATTAGCAGTCCTGTACCCCAAGTGTCAGCGTGTCATAGTCCTGTACCCCGAGTATTATTATCCTGTACTCTAAGTGTCAGTGTAATAGTCTGTACCACAAATACATACCTCCCAACCGTCCCGATTTCCACGGGACATTCACGATTTCAGTGACGTGTCCCGCGGTCCCGGTTGGAGGGAGGTATGTCCCAATTTCAACTCAGATCTGAGTCTGGAGGACACAAATCTGAGTTGAATACATACGTGACTAAAGCAAGGAGCTGTCACAGCTCAGCTCCTTGCTTTGCCGCTGCACTCCGGCTAGTGGCAGTGTAGACGCGATGTGATGACGTCACATCGCACCTACAACAGTAACAGCGAGACTGCGGAGAGAGCGGCGGGGGAGCGAGGAAAAGGTGAGTGTAAGTGGTTTTTGTGTGTAGACATTGAGGTGGAACATGAAACTGGGGGCAGATGAAGGAGAGGACGGCATGACACTGGGGGCAGAGATATGGGGACATGAATCTGGGGACATGAATCTGGGGGCAGAGGGAGGGGACATGAATCTGGGGGCAGAGATGTGGGGACATGAATCTGGGGGCAGAGATGTGGGGACATGAATCTGGGGGCAGAGATGTGGGGACATGAATCTGGGGGCAGAGATGTGGGGACATGAATCTGGGGGCAGAGATGGAGGGATATGAATCTGGGGGCAGAGATGGAGGGGACATGAATCTGGGGGAAGAGATGGGGGACATGAATCTGGGAGCAAAGATGGGGGGACATGAATTTGTGGGCAGAGATGGGGGGACATGAATCTGGGAGCAAAGATGGGGGGACATGAATCTGTGGGCAGAGATGGAGGGGACATGAATCTGGGGGCAGAGATGGGGGGACATGAATCTGTGGGCAGAGATGGAGGGGACATGAATCTGGGGGCGGAGATGGAGGGGACATGAATCTGGAGACAGAGATGGAGGGGACATGAATCTGGGGGCAGAGATGGAGGGGACATGAATCTGGGGGCAGAGATGGGGGGACATGAATCTGGGAGCAAAGATGGGGGGACATGAATCTGTGGGCAGAGATGGAGGGGACATGAATCTGGGGGCGGAGATGGAGGGGACATGAATCTGGAGACAGAGATGGAGGGGACATGAATCTGGGGGCAGAGATGGAGGGGACATGAATCTGGGGGCAGAGATGGAGGGGACATGAATCTGGAGGCAGAGATGGAGGGACATGAATCTGGGGACAGAGATGGAGGGACATGAATCTGTGGGCAGACATGGAGGGACATGAATCTGGGGGCAGAGATGGAGGGACATGAATCTGTGGGCAGACATGGAAGGACATGAATCTGGGGGCAGATGAAGGGTGTATATGAAACTGGGGGAGAGATAGAGGGGGGACATATAATTTACAGGTGACTGTAGGAGGATTATACTGTGTGGGGGCACATGAAAAATTAATGAGAATGGGCGGAGTCAACATAAAAGTGGGTGGAGCTAAATTTGCCGCGGCGACATTTTGTCTCTCTTTTGGTTCTTCAAAAGTTGGGAGGTATGCAAATATCATTGTCCTTATTCTGTACCCCAATTTTCAATGTGTCATTATCCTGTACCCCAAGTATCAGCCTGTCATTATCCTGTACCCCAAGTGTCAGCCTGTCATTATCCTGTACCCCAAGTGTCAGTGTCATTATCCTGTACCCCAAGTATCAGCCTGTCATTATCCTGTACCCCAAGTATCAGCCTGTCATTATCCTGTACCCCAAGTGTCAGTGTCATTATCCTGTACCCCAAGTATCAGCCTGTCATTATCCTGTACCCCAAGTATCAGCCTGTCATTATTCTGTACCCCAAGTGTCAGCCTGTCATTATCCTGTACCCCAAGTGTCAGTCTGTCATTATCCTGTACCCCAAGTATCAGTCTGTCATTATCCTGTACCCCAAGTATCAGCCTGTCATTATCCTGTACCCCAAGTATCAGCCTGTCATTATCCTGTACCCCAAGTATCAGCCTGTCATTATCCTGTACCCCAAGTATCAGCCTGTCATTATCCTGTACCCCAAGTGTCAGTCTGTCATTATCCTGTACCCCAAGTATCAGCCTGTCATTATCCTGTACCCCAAGTATCAGCCTGTCATTATTCTGTACCCCAAGTGTCAGCGTGTCATTATCCTGTACCCCAAGTATCAGCCTGTCATTATCCTGTACCCCAAGTGTCAGCCTGTCATTACCCTGTACCCCGAGTATCAGCCTGTCATTACCCTGTACCCCAAGTATCAGCCTGTCATTATCCTGTACCCCAAGTATCAGCCTGTCATTATCCTGTACCCCAAGTGTCATCCTGTCATTATCCTGTACCCCAAGTATCAGCCTGTCATTACCCTGTACCCCAAGTATCAGCCTGTCATTATCATGTACCCCAAGTGTCAGCCTATCATTATCCTGTACCCCAAGTATCAGCCTGTCATTCTCCTGTACCACAAGTGTCAGCCTGTCATTATCCTGTACCCCAAGTGTCAGCCTGTCATTATCCTGTACCCCAAGTGTCAGCCTGTCATTATCCTGTACCCCAAGTATCAGCCTGTCATTATCCTGTACCCCAAGTGTCAGCCTGTCATTATCCTGTACCCCAAGTATCAGCCTGTCATTATCCTGTACCCCAAGTGTCAGCCTATCATTATCCTGTACCCCAGGTATCAGCCTGTCATTATCCTGTACCCCAAGTGTCAGCCTGTCATTATCCTGTACCCCAAGTATCAGCCTGTCATTATCCTGTACCCCAAGTGTCAGCCTGTCATTATCCTGTACCCCAAGTGTCAGTGTCATTATCCTGTACCCCAAGTATCAGCCTGTCATTATCCTGTACCCCAAGTGTCAGCCTGTCATTATCCTGTACCCCAAGTGTCAGTGTCATTATCCTGTACCCCAAGTATCAGCCTGTCATTATCCTGTACCCCAAGTATCAGCCTGTCATTATTCTGTACCCCAAGTGTCAGCCTGTCATTATCCTGTACCCCAAGTGTCAGTCTGTCATTATCCTGTACCCCAAGTATCAGTCTGTCATTATCCTGTACCCCAAGTGTCAGTCTGTCATTATCCTGTACCCCAAGTGTCAGCCTGTCATTATCCTGTACCCCAAGTGTCAGTCTGTCATTATCCTGTACCCCAAGTATCAGCCTGTCATTATCCTGTACCCCAAGTATCAGCCTGTCATTATCCTGTACCCCAAGTATCAGCCTGTCATTATCCTGTACCCCAAGTGTCAGTCTGTCATTATCCTGTACCCCAAGTATCAGCCTGTCATTATCCTGTACCCCAAGTATCAGCCTGTCATTATCCTGTACCCCAAGTGTCAGCCTGTCATTACCCTGTACCCCGAGTATCAGCCTGTCATTACCCTGTACCCCAAGTATCAGCCTGTCATTATCCTGTACCCCAAGTATCAGCCTGTCATTACCCTGTACCCCAAGTGTCAGCCTGTCATTATCCTGTACCCCAAGTATCAGCCTGTCATTATCATGTACCCCAAGTGTCAGCCTATCATTATCCTGTACCCCAAGTATCAGCCTGTCATTCTCCTGTACCACAAGTGTCAGCCTGTCATTATCCTGTACCCCAAGTGTCAGCCTGTCATTATCCTGTACCCCAAGTGTCAGCCTGTCATTATCCTGTACCCCAAGTATCAGCCTGTCATTATCCTGTACCCCAAGTGTCAGCCTGTCATTATCCTGTACCCCAAGTGTCAGCCTGTCATTATCCTGTACCCCAAGTATCAGCCTGTCATTATCCTGTACCCCAAGTATCAGCCTGTCATTATCCTGTACCCCAAGTATCAGCCTGTCATTCTCCTGTACCCCAAGTATCAGCCTGTCATTATCCTGTACCCCAAGTATCAGCCTGTCATTATCCTGTACCCCAAGTATCAGCCTGTCATTATCCTGTACCCCAAGTGTCAGCCTGTCATTATCCTGTACCCCAAGTATCAGCCTGTCATTATCCTGTACCCCAAGTGTCAGCCTGTCATTATCCTGTACCCCAAGTATCAGCCTGTCATTATCCTGTATCCCAAGTGTCAGCCTGTCATTATCCTGTACCCCAAGTGTCAGTCTGTCATTATCCTGTACCCCAAGTATCAGTCTGTCATTATCCTGTACCCCAAGTATCAGCCTGTCATTATCCTGTACCCCAAGTATCAGCCTGTCATTATCCTGTACCCCAAGTATCAGCCTGTCATTATCCTGTACCCCGAGTATCAGCCTGTCATTACCCTGTACCCCAAGTATCAGCCTGTCATTATCCTGTACCCCAAGTATCAGCCTGTCATTATCCTGTACCCCAAGTGTCATCCTGTCATTATCCTGTACCCCAAGTATCAGCCTGTCATTACCCTGTACCCCAAGTGTCAGCCTGTCATTATCCTGTACCCCAAGTATCAGCCTGTCATTATCATGTACCCCAAGTGTCAGCCAATCATTATCCTGTACCCCAAGTATCAGCCTGTCATTCTCCTGTACCACAAGTGTCAGCCTGTCATTATCCTGTACCCCAAGTGTCAGCCTGTCATTATCCTGTACCCCAAGTATCAGCCTGTCATTATCCTGTACCCCAAGTATCAGCCTGTCATTATCCTGTACCCCAAGTGTCAGCCTGTCATTATCCTGTACCCCAAGTGTCAGCCTGTCATTATCCTGTACCCCAAGTATCAGCCTGTCATTATCCTGTACCCCAAGTATCAGCCTGTCATTATCCTGTACCCCAAGTATCAGCCTGTCATTCTCCTGTACCCCAAGTATCAGCCTGTCATTATCCTGTACCCCAAGTATCAGCCTGTCATTATCCTGTACCCCGAGTATCAGCCTGTCATTATCCTGTACCCCGAGTATCAGCCTGTCATTATCCTGTACCCCAAGTATCAGCCTGTCATTATCCTGTACCCCAAGTATCAGCCTGTCATTATCCTGTACCCCAAGTATCAGCCTGTCATTATCCTGTACCCCAAGTATCAGCCTGTCATTATCCTGTACCCCAAGTATCAGCCTGTCATTATCCTGTACCCCAAGTATCAGCCTGTCATTATCCTGTACCCCAAGTATCAGCCTGTCATTATCCTGTACCCCAAGTATCAGCCTGTCATTATCCTGTACCCCGAGTATCAGCCTGTCATTATCCTGTACCCCAAGTATCAGCCTGTCATTATCCTGTACCCCAAGTATCAGCCTGTCATTATCCTGTACCCCAAGTATCAGCCTGTCATTATCCTGTACCCCAAGTGTCAGCCTGTCATTATCCTGTACCCCAAGTATCAGCCTGTCATTATCCTGTACCCCAAGTGTCAGCCTGTCATTATCCTGTACCCCAAGTATCAGCCTGTCATTATCCTGTACCCCAAGTATCAGCCTGTCATTATCCTGTACCCCAAGTATCAGCCTGTCATTATCCTGTACCCCAAGTATCAGCCTGTCATTCTCCTGTACCCCAAGTGTCAGCCTGTCATTATCCTGTACCCCAAGTATCAGCCTGTCATTATCCTGTACCCCAAGTGTCAGAGTGGCATTATCCTGTACCCCAAGTATCAGCCTGTCATTATCCTGTACCCCAAGTATCAGCCTGTCATTATCCTGTACCCCAAGTATCAGCCTGTCATTATCCTGTACCCCAAGTATCAGCCTGTCATTATCCTGTACCCCAAGTATCAGCCTGTCATTCTCCTGTACCCCAAGTATCAGCCTGTCATTATCCTGTACCCCAAGTATCAGCCTGTCATTCTCCTGTACCCCAAGTATCAGCCTGTCATTATCCTGTACCCCAAGTATCAGCCTGTCATTATTCTGTACCCCAAGTATCAGCCTGTCATTATCCTGTACCCCAAGTATCAGCCTGTCATTCTCCTGTACCCCAAGTATCAGCCTGTCATTATCCTGTACCCCAAGTATCAGCCTGTCATTACCCTGTACCCCAAGTATCAGCCTGTCATTATCCTGTACCCCAAGTATCAGCCTGTCATTATCCTGTACCCCAAGTATCAGCCTGTCATTATCCTGTACCCCAAGTATCAGCCTGTCATTATCCTGTACCCCAAGTGTCAGAGTGGCATTATCCTGTACCCCAAGTATCAGCCTGTCATTATCCTGTACCCCAAGTGTCAGCCTGTCATTATCCTGTACCCCAAGTATCAGCCTGTCATTATCCTGTACCCCGAGTATCAGCCTGTCATTATCCTGTACCCCAAGTATCAGCCTGTCATTATCCTGTACCCCAAGTATCAGCCTGTCATTATCCTGTACCCCAAGTGTCAGCCTATCATTATCCTGTACCCCAAGTATCAGCCTGTCATTATCCTGTACCCCAAGTATCAGCCTGTCATATCCTGTACCCCAAGTGTCAGCCTGTCATTATCCTGTACCCCAAGTGTCAGCCTGTCATTATCCTGTACCCCAAGTGTCAGCCTGTCATTACCCTGTACCCCAAGTATCAGCCTGTCATTATCCTGTACCCCAAGTATCAGCCTGTCATTATCCTGTACCCCAAGTATCAGCCTGTCATTATCCTGTACCCCAAGTGTCAGCCTGTCATTATCCTGTACCCCAAGTGTCAGCCTGTCATTACCCTGTACCCCAAGTATCAGCCTGTCATTATCCTGTACCCCAAGTATCAGCCTGTCATTATCCTGTACCCCAAGTATCAGCCTGTCATTATCCTGTACCCCAAGTATCAGACTGTCATTATCCTGTACCCCAAGTATCAGCCTGTCATTATCCTGTACCCCAAGTATCAGCCTGTCATTATCCTGTACCCCAAGTGTCAGAGTGGCATTATCCTGTACCCCAAGTATCAGCCTGTCATTATCCTGTACCCCAAGTATCAGCCTGTCATTATCCTGTACCCCAAGTATCAGCCTGTCATTATCCTGTACCCCAAGTATCAGCCTGTCATTATCCTGTACCCCAAGTATCAGCCTGTCATTATCCTGTACCCCAAGTATCAGCCTGTCATTATCCTGTACCCCAAGTGTCAGCCTGTCATTATCCTGTACCCCAAGTATCAGCCTGTCATTATCCTGTACCCCAAGTATCAGCCTGTCATTATCCTGTACCCCAAGTGTCAGCCTGTCATTATCCTGTACCCCAAGTGTCAGCCTGTCATTATCCTGTACCCCAAGTATCAGCCTGTCATTATCCTGTACCCCAAGTATCAGCCTGTCATTATCCTGTACCCCAAGTGTCAGCCTGTCATTATCCTATACCCCAAGTATCAGCCTGTCATTATCCTGTACCCCAAGTATCAGCCTGTCATTATCCTGTACCCCAAGTGTTATCCTGTCATTATCCTGTACCCCAAGTGTCAGCCTGTCATTACCCTGTACCCCAAGTATCAGCCTGTCATTATCCTGTACCCCAAGTATCAGCCTGTCATTATCCTGTACCCCAAGTATCAGCCTGTCATTATCCTGTACCCCAAGTATCAGCCTGTCATTATCCTGTACCCCAAGTATCAGCCTGTCATTATCCTGTACCCCAAGTATCAGCCTGTCATTATCCTGTACCCCAAGTATCAGCCTGTCATTATCCTGTACCCCAAGTATCAGCCTGTCATTATCCTGTACTCCAAGTATCAGCCTGTCATTATCCTGTACCCCAAGTATCAGCCTGTCATTATCCTGTACCCCAAGTATCAGCCTGTCATTATCCTGTACCCCAAGTGTCAGCCTGTCATTATCCTGTACCCCAAGTGTCAGCCTGTCATTATCCTGTACCCCAAGTGTCAGCCTGTCATTATCCTGTACCCCAAGTATCAGCCTGTCATTATCCTGTACCCCAAGTGTCAGCCTGTCATTATCCTGTACCCCAAGTATCAGCCTGTCATTATCCTGTACCCCAAGTATCAGCCTGTCATTATCCTGTACCCCAAGTATCAGCCTGTCATTATCCTGTACCCCAAGTATCAGCCTGTCATTATCCTGTACCCCAAGTATCAGCCTGTCATTATCCTGTACCCCAAGTATCAGCCTGTCATTATCCTGTACCCCAAGTATCAGCCTGTCATTCTCCTGTACCCCAAGTATCAGCCTGTCATTACCCTGTACCCCAAGTGTCAGCCTGTCATTACCCTGTACCCCAAGTGTCAGCCTGTCATTCTCCTGTACCCCAAGTATCAGTGCTACAAGTCACTTCCACCAGTTGCTCTCTGATTATTTGGTACGCCTCCTTTGGCGTGCGCAGGGTTAACAGCCCCCTGTCTATCCGCCTGTGCTCCAGACCAGAGGAGGGGGCTTATTCCATCCTCAGCGAGAATCCATCAGTAACTGCAGCGGCCAATCAGGGCTCCCGGGCTGGAGTATAGGTGGTCCAGGCGGCAGTGAGAGGGAGACCTCTTCCCGGCGTCACCATTCACTGCTTCTTACCAATTAATTGCAGATGCTCAGACTCGGGGTTGCTATAGGTACCAGTTGCTGGAAGCAACCAAAACGCTGGTGCCATCTCCCCCCTACCTCCCCCATCCCAGAAATGCAGGAGAAAGACAAGCTGGCAGCAGGAGAGCAGATGCCGGGGGGACACGTCCAGTTCTCCATGTGAAGACCCCCGGAGATCTGCAAATAATCCCTGCTCAGAAAGCGGTGGCGGCGCACGGGCATGGGCATACACAAGTTCTTCATCAACAGGTAAGGAGGCGAGGTGGCTGGCGTGCGGGCGGCTGGCATCTAGCTGCCACTGCCTATTGTCTACCATCTGTATGCAGCACCTGCCAGATATAACATGGGGTGGGGGTGGTCACCTATATCACACATAGCCGCCGCCGTCCGCACCCCTGTGACCAGACGCATCAGCTTCATCTAGCACTCAAGGAGTTAACCGCTGGGCTCCCGTCTACCCGGGGCAGGTGAGTTCTGCCGCATTTAACTATTTCAGCAACAGGTCGATGCTTGGTGTGTGGGGGGGGGGGGTTACACACGATATCCGGGGGAACGCAGGTTTGCGCAAATTTTTCATTTCGTATTTTGCAAAAATTTGACTCATTTGGGGATTCGCTTTCTTACCCCCGCGGTATCTGACACGGTATTGCGCCATTTTCCCTCATATGTAATAGTTTTACGGTTTTTGTTTTACCAAATAGGGGCGTGGCTATGTCAACTCCCAAGGTAACCGCCATATAGCTTGTGACCCTATAGATCTGGCGCTGACGTAACAATTTTTTTAGGATACACTCAAGGGTTTTGTACATAAGTAGACGACGCCAATTTATACGGAGATCGCTGTCACTGCCGAGGACACACAATGGCGACTTATTCTGATGAATGGCCATAATGATATTATTACAACAGTTGAGGTCAGCAAATAAATAGACGGCCATCACTACAACTCCCATCATCCTACAAAGGGAAACTAAATGCCACAGACTGACATTGCAAGGGATTCAGCAACATCTAGTGCAAAAGAATCATCTCAAAGACTGACATATTACACCATAGTCCTGACATATCACCTCATAGTCCTGGCATATTACACCATAGTCCTGGCATATTACACCATAGTCCTGACATATCACCTCATAGTCCGACATATTACACCATAGTCCTGACATATTACCTCATAGCCCAACATATTACACCATAGTCCTGACATATCACCTCATAGTCCGACATATTACACCATAGTCCTGACATATTACACCATAGTCCTGACATATTACACCATAGTCCTGACATATTACACCATAGTCCTGACATATTACACCATAGTCCTGACATATTACACCATAGTCCTGACATATCACCTCATAGTCCGACATATTACACCATAGTCCTGACATATTACACCATAGTCCTGACATATTACACCATAGTCCTGACATATTACACCATAGTCCTGACATATTACCTCATAGTCCTGGCATATTACCTCATAGTCCGACATATTACATCATAGTCCTGACATATTACACCATAGTCCTGACATATCACCTCATAGTCCGACATATTACCTCATAGTCCGACATATTACATCATAGTCCTGACATATTACCTCATAGTCCGACATATTACATCATAGTCCTGACATATTGCCTCATAGCCCTGACATATTACACCATAGTCCTGATATATTACCTCATAGTCCGACATATTACCTCATAACCTGACATATTACCTCATAACCTGACATATTACCTCATAGCCCTGACATATTACACCATAGTCCTGACATACTACCTCATAGTCCGACATATTACATCATAGTCCTGACATACTACCTCATAGTCCTGACAAATCACCTCATAGCCTGACATATTACCTCATAGCCCGACATATCATCTCATAGTCCAACATATTACCTCACAGCCTGACATATTACGTCATAGTCCTGACATACCACCTCTTAGCCTGACATATTACCTCATAGTCCTGACATATCACCTCATAGCACAACATATTACCTCATAGTCCTGACATATCACCTCATAGCCCAACATATTATCTCATAGCCTGACATATCACCTCACAGCCTGACATATTACCTCATAGCCTGATATATCACCTCACAGCTTGACATATTACCTCATAGTCCTGACTTATTACCTCATAGCCTGCCATATTACCTCTTAGTCCTGACATATTACCTCATGGTCCGACACACCACCTTATAGCCTTGACATATTACCTGGTAGTCCTGACATACTACCTTATAGTCATGACATATTACCTCATAGTTCTGACATATCACCTCATAGCCTGACATATTACCTCATAGCCTGACATATCACCTCATAGCCCGACATATTAACTCATAGCCCAATATATTACCTCATAGCCTGACATATCACCTCACAGCCTGACATATTATGTCATAGTCCTGACATATCACATCATAGCCTGACATATTACCTCATAGTCCTGACATATTATCTCATAGTCCTGACATATTACCTCGTAGTCCTGACATATTACCTCATAGCCCAACTTATTACCTCATAGCCTGACATATTACCTCATAGCCCGACATATCATCTCATAGCCCAACATATTACCTCATAGCCCGACATATCACCTCACAGCCTGACATATTACGTCATAGTCCTGACATATCACCTCATAGCCCGACATATTACTTCTTAGCCCGACATATTACCTCATAGCCCGACATATTACCTCATAGCCCGACATATTAATTCATAGCCTGACTTATTACCTTATATCTCAACATACTACCTCATAGCCTGACATATAGTACTGACTCATTACCTCATAGCCTGACTTAATATCGCATAGCTCCAACTATAGCACTGACTTATTATCTCATAGCTTAACCTATAGCACTGATGTATTATTGCATAGCCTGACTTATTACCTCATAGTACTGACTTATTATCTCATAGCCTGACCTATAGCACTGATGTATTATTGCATAGCCTGACTTATTATCTCATAGACAGAATTATGTCAAAGCAATAACTTATTAATACATGCCCTTATGAATTATTCTTTCATAGCCTAATTTATTACCTCTTAACCTGACCTACTGTCTCATAGTAATAGCTTATTACCTCATAGCCTAACTTTCTATTACATAATGTCTCAACTCAGATACCTAACATAGCTCATAGCCTAGCTACTGCCTCTAGAACGGACTTACCATCACATAGCCAAACATATTACCTCATAACCTGACTTATTATCCAATATGCTGATTTATCTCAGATACCTGACTCAGATACCATTGTTATTTTAGAAACCTGAATTATTCTTTCATAGCCTAATTTATTACCTCCTAGTCTAACCTTTTATCTCATAGTACTAATTTATTATGTTATAACATGGCTAATATCATTAGTTATCTCAAATGTAACTTCGCAGCACTGGTTTATCTCATAATTCAATTAATCTATGACTTGACTTATTATGTCAGAGCAGTGACCTCTCATCTCAGATGCCTGTCTTATAATCTCAGATATTTGTCTTATCATCTCACAGCACTGACTGATATCACAAACCTGAATTATGTTATAACCCAATTTTTCTGGTAGATGACTTCATAATTCAAATACGTGACTTATTATCTCATAACATGACTTATCTCAGATACGTAGTGTATTATCTCTTAGCACTGATTTATTATCTCATAACCTACTTTTTAACCCACATATCTGAGATAATAAGTCAGTGCTATGAGGGGGAAAAAACACGTATCTGACATAAATCAGGATGTGGAATAATTATTTAGACATTTAAGATTAGAAATTAGTACTATGAAATAACAAACCACATAGCGGAGATAATATCTTATGGCACTGAATTGTAACCTCAGATACTTCATTATTATCTCATAATCTGACTTATTGTCTCAGGTCTGTTGTTTACTGTCTTATAGTACTAATTTATTATCTCATAATCCAACACATTATCTCAGATATCTGACTTATCTCATATATCTGACTTATTATCTCATATGACTAAATTATCGCAGATACTTGACTTATTATTTTATATGACTAAATTATCGCAGATACCTGACATATTATCTCAGATACCTGACTTATTATCTCATATTACTAAATTATCTCATATACCTGGCTTATTATCTCAGATACCTGACTTATTATTTCCTATACCTAATGTATTATCTCAGATACCTGACCTACCACCTCAGATATTTGACATCTCTCCTCCAATACCCTACATATTATCAAATAGCTCCCACTTACCATCGCAGATCCCAGACTTATTATCTCTTAGGTATAACATTATTTCAGCTAACTGGTATATAGGAGTGTAAAAGTATTACTCACACCTCAGCCTCTGTATTACAAGTGGTACACTGCACATGTAGGGGCTCCACGTTACCCTTTTGTTGAATTTTTATCTTATGTATAGCTTACTTATTATCTCAGATATTATACTTAATACCTTATGGCACTGGTGTGTAACTTCAGATTAATGACTTATTATACTGAGCTACTATCTCTAATACCTGATCTCAGATTACTGACTGATCATAGAAAGACAAGAGTCTTATGATTTTACCTGAATGGCGGAGTTTCTCGAATAGGGGATTATGATCTTACTGCTCTGAATAATCTGACTTATTATCTCGGCTTCTAGATTTATTAGTCCACATTTACTAAAATGTGGCAAATTTATCACAGTGGCTCAGGTTCTATGCTGAATTTGGAGGATAGACTTATTATGTACAAATGTATCCCACCTTTGTTGAAAATTTTGGTACGACTCCATACCATGGCCTTTTCTCTATGCCACACCCCCTTGTCTAGCTAGTCCAAAAAAAGTTCTAAAAATAGACGGCCATTTTGTTCAACACAGGGGCAAACACATTAAAATTTCCAAGACACTATGTCAGATATTGTGTCATATCCTTGGATCTCAAAACTCTTACTTGTCATGTTAGGCATTAACTTGCCTCTTATCTCAAGACTTTGTCATCCATCACTTTAATCTGATGCTGAATACTTGTTGGCCGGAACCTCCGTTCTCAACTTCTAATGGGGGTCATTTATCATTTGTACAATTTTCCAAATAGAAGCATTGATAAACGCTTTCCAGTGCCTATGGGCGCCACCCTGGTTGACAACTATCTAAAGCGTGTTCCTAGCTCTAGAGCTCTGACTTATTATCTCAGTGGTCACCTCTTGACCATAGTTAGTGGATGGACCCCCATAGACATGCATGTTCGGAAGATCGTGCATGCATTCTGAATGGGGATAAAGGAGTAAGACACTGCCAGACACTTCATATGGCAGCTTGTTTCTGAGAAGACAAAAGGATTGGGCATGTTTAAATCTATCTACCCAATCATTATCTCCACTATCAAGAGTTGAAAGTTCCTCATACACATTGGATGGTCCTCTAGTGCTGCCTAAGTCAGCAGGCCCAGACAATATTAATCTAATGTACTGTATATGGGCAGCTCTAAAAGCGCAGACTTATCTCAGGTCTGTGGAGGACCCATTATTATCAGAAAGCTGGGGGTTATTTCCTCACAACCCTGAAACTAATATTTTATAGCACAGATTGAAAAGATAAAGCTAAAATATTATTAGTGGTGGGGTTTTTACATAAATTTTCACTCTATATTTTTTTTTTAGATTTTTCTAAACTTTTTTTTGTAAAATACAATTTTTGGTAAAATTATGGATCATTTAAATTTGAATTTAAAAAAATTATCTAAAAAATTTGCGAAACAGTTTTATAATTTCCAGGATAATTTTCCTCCGGTTAGTTTCCCCCATGGCGCGTTGTGTAGGAGCTTTCCCATGTCACTCCATATTGACTACGTGATCTATAGCAGCTGAATGGACATTACTGTTTCTACGGGTGTGATCTATGTAAGGTCAACCAGAAAGTAATGATAAGTGACCCTGAAGGAAAATGGAGTGGCCGACAGCTGGGGAAGGTGCAGATCACTAACTCAATCCTCAAGACAAGTATTGACCTCAGCGGGGGCGTTCCCACAATGCATCGGTAATCGAAGGATACAATTGTGTTCTACCAGCGAGAGTGATCATTTATTGACTGACATACGGCAAGCGGCGTAAGTTATAGAGCTCAGCAAGTTGATAATTTACATTACGTATTATAATTATACGCTGCGCTACCGATCCCAGCCTGATCCAGTGACTTTTCTCAGTATTATCTAAAAGATATATTAAAGGGGAGAGGCACTGACAACTCTGTTTTCCTGCCCGGGGTTGTCTTTTTTAGACAATTATTGCATTTTTTTGCAGTAAGTTGCTCTAAGCCCTGGTGATCAGCAGTGATCTGTAGAGGAAAGGATCATCAACTATTTAATTTGCCTACAGTGCCACCACTGGAGACATGAAGCATTACACGTTGTCTAGTCAAATCAATGGTCTGTTTGTGTAATGTATGGACATGTCAGGTCCTCCAAAGTGAGAGACACTCTTTGTAGCTACTGTCTGCTCAAGCTTATTGACAGGAGTCCTCATCAGGGCACCTCTCTATTAAGGTATCCAAAAATCAGTCATACAACCCCTTTAACACACACACATTTTATATATATATATATATATATATATATATATATATATATATATATATATATATATACACTCACCGGCCACTTTATTAGGTACACCTGTCCAACTGCTCGTTAACACTTAATTTCTAATCAGCCAATCACATGGCGGCAACTCAGTGCATTTAGGCATGTAGACATGGTCAAGACAATCTCCTGCAGTTCAAACCGAGCATCAGTATGGGGAAGAAAGGTGATTTGAGTGCCTTTGAACGTGGCATGGTTGTTGGTGCCAGAAGGGCTGGTCTGAGTATTTCAGAAACTGCTGATCTACTGGGATTTTCACGCACAACCATCTCTAGGGTTTACAGAGAATGGTCCGAAAAAGAAAAAACATCCAGTGAGCGGCAGTTCTGTGGGCGGAAATGCGTTGTTGATGCCAGAGGTCAGAGGAGAATGGCCAGACTGGTTCGAGCTGATAGAAAGGCAACAGTGACTCAAATAGCCACCCGTTACAACCAAGGTAGCCAGAAGAGCATCTCTGAACGCCGCACAGTACGTCCAACTTTGAGGCAGATGGGCTACAGCAGCAGAAGACCACACCGGGTGCCACTCCTTTCAGCTAAGAACAGGAAACTGAGGCTACAATTTGCACAAGCTCATCGAAATTGGACAATTAAAGATTGGAAAAACGTTGCCTGGTCTGATGAGTCTCGATTTCTGCTGCGACATTCGGATGGTAGGGTCAGAATTTGGCGTCAACAACATGAAAGCTTGGATCCATCCTGCCTTGTATCGGTAACGGTTCAGGCTGGTGGTGGTGGTGTCATGGTGTGGGGAATATTTTCTTGGCACTCTTTGGGCCCCTTGGTACCAATTGAGCATCGTTGCAACGCCAAAGCCTACCTGAGTATTGTTGCTGACCATGTCCATCCCTTTATGACCACAATGTACCCAACATCTGATGGCTACTTTCAGCAGGATAATGCAATGCCATGTCATAAAGCTGGAATCATCTCAGACTGGTTTCTTGAACATGACAATGAGTTCACTGTACTCCAATGGCCTCCACAGTCACCAGATCTCAATCCAATAGAGGAGCATCTTTGGGATGTGGTGGAACGGGAGATTGGCATCATGGATGTGCAGCCGACAAATCTGCGGCAACTGTGTGATGCCATCATGTCAATATGGACCAAAATCTCTGAGGAATGCTTCCAGCACCTTGTTGTATCTATGCCACAAAGAATTGAGGCAGTTCTGAAGGCAAAAGGGGGTCCAACCCGTTACTAGCATGGTGTACCTAATAAAGTGGCCGGTGAGTGTATATGTCATAACCTTCTAAAAATGATTGAGGCTCCTAAGGGGAGATATTGGCACCCACGCACCCCTCCCCGATGATGGTTTGTTGGTTCACATTGCAGAAGTAGCTTGCTCCACCCGTTCTCTTTCTATGGCTGGAGTGATAGGAGACATCATCTCAACACTACCCTTTAGGAAAGGAGATGAGGTCAATGGGACAAGGGTCCTAAAATCTCTACGGCATCGTATATCTTATCTGTTTTATCTGTTTACCAATTTTGACCACCAGTGTTGGACTGTCCCACCAAAATACCAGAGGATCTTCCGATGGGCCCAGGTTCGAAGACCAAGATGTTCCAGTAGAAGACACCCACTATGGTCTAGTTCCTTGAGGTTGTCGGACATTGAGCCCCCATTTTATCTGGTGGACCTAAGTAACCCCACTGTTGACCATATTATAGTACGACGTGTTGTCACCCCGGTATCTCCCCGGTATTACAGATCCTGTGAGCAGACAGCAGGCAGATGGCAGTGCGGATTGGGAAGGGATTTCATCAGACCACATATTTATGTCGTTATTTTTGGATTTATTGTGTGATAGCTGGCGGCCACTCATCCGCCCTCAATCTGTCTGAGGCAAATATTGTCTTTTTTATTTTCTCTCCGGCACCTGCCACTTCTAGATTTTATCCCTCACCCGTTCATACATGTACAGTCCTATGAAAAAGTTTGGGCACCCCTATTAATCTTAATCATTTTTTGTTCTAAATATTTTGGTGTTTGCAGCAGCCATTTCAGTTTGATATATCTAATAACTGATGGACACAGTAATATTTTAGGATTGAAATGAGGTTTATTGTACTAACAGAAAATGTGCAATATGCATTAAACCAAAATTTGACCGGTGCAAAAGTATGGGTACCCTTATCATTTTATTGATTTGAATTCCCCTAACTACTTTTTACTGACTTACTGAAGCACAAAATTGGTTTTGTAACCTAAGTGAGCTTTGAACTTCATAACCAGATGTATCCAATCATAAGAAAAGGTATTTAAGGTGGCCAATTGCAAGTTGATCTCCTATTTGAATCTCCTCTGAAGAGTGGCATCATGGGCTACTCAAAACAACTCTCAAATGATCTGAAAACAAAGATTGTTCAACATAGTTGTTCAGGGGAAGGATACAAAAAGTTGTCTCAGAGATTTAACCTGTCAGTTTCCACTGTGAGGAACATAGTAAGGAAATGGAAGACCACAGGGACAGTTCTTGTTAAGCCCAGAAGTGGCAGGCCAAGAAAAATATCAGAAAGGCAGAGAAGAAGAATGGTGAGAACAGTCAAGGACAATCCACAGACCACCTCCAAAGAGCTGCAGCATCATCTTGCTGCAGATGGTGTCACTGTGCATCGGTCAACTATACAGCGCACTTTGCACAAATAGAAGCTGTATGGGAGAGTGATGAGAAAGAAGCCGTTTCTACAAGCACGCCACAAATAGAGTCGCCTGAGGTATGCAAAAGCACATTTGGACAAGTCAGCTTCATTTTGGAAGAAGGTCCTGTGGACTGATGAAACAAAGATTGAGTTGTTTGGTCATACAAAAAGGCGTTATGCATGGCGTCCAGAAAAACAGCATTCCAAGAAAAACACATGCTACCCACTGTAAAATTTGGTGGAGGTTCCATCATGCTTTGGGGCTGTGTGGCCAATGCCGGCACCGGGAATCTTGTTAAAGTTGAGGGTCGCATGGATTCCACTCAGTATCAGCAGATTCTTCAGAATAATGTTCAAGAATCAGTGACGAAGTTGAAGTTACGCCGGGGATGGATATTTCAGCAAGACAATGATCCAAAACACCGCTCCAAATCCTCAGGCATTCATGCAGAGGAACAATTACAATGTTCTGGAATGGCCATCCCAGTCCCCAGACCTGAATATCATTGAACATCTGTGGGACGATTTGAAGCGGGCTGTCCATGCTCGGCGACCATCTAACTTACCTGAACTTGAATTGTTTTGTAAAGAGGAATGGTCCAAAATCCCTTCATCCAGGATCCAGGAACTGATTAACCCCTTAGCGACCCTTGACGTAACTGTACGTCATGGGTCGCATGGGGATGTATGGAGCGAGCTCACACGCTGAGCTCGCTCCATACACGGCAGATGCCGGCTCTATCATACAGCCAGGACCTGCCAATAACAGCAGCGGTCGGTGCCCGAGCCGATCGCTGCTGTTAACCCTTTACACACTGCGGTCAAACGTGACCGCAGTGTGTAAACGGCGCCGGCGGCATGGGCGCCGCCATGTTTCGCCGATCGCCGCCCTCCTGAACGTCACATGAGGGCGGTGATCGGTTGCTCTGACAGCCGGAAGCCTATTGAAGGCTTCCAGGCTTGTCTCTGCATGAGATCTATTAGACGATGCCAGAGGCCAGAGGCATCGTCTAATAGAAGTGCTGCGATTTTCCTATTCACTGCAATACTGTAGTATTGCAGTGAATAGTATGAGCGATCAGACTCCCTAGGTTTCAAGGTACCTAAGGGGTCTGATCATAAATGTAACAGAAGAAAAAAAAAAGTTTTTAAAAGTATTAAAAAAAATAAAAAAAATATAAAAGTTCAAATCACCCCCCTTTCCCTAGATCAGATATAAAAGTAATTAAAGAACATTAAACATAAACATATTAGGTATCCCTGCGCTCCAAAATGCCCGAACTATTAGAATATTAAAACATTTATCCCGTACTGCGAACGGCGTAGCGGCAAAAAAAATAAAAACCGCCAAAAAGCGTTTTTTTCAACACTTTGCCTCCTATAAAAAATTGAATAAAAAGTGATCAAACCATCAGATCTTTCCCCAAATGGTATCAAATAGAAACGTCATCTTGTCCCGCATAAAAAGACACCACAACCAGCTCCATACATGGAAATATGAAAAAGTTACAGGTGTTAGAACATGATGACACAAAAATTTTTTTCTATTTTGCAAAGGTTATCATTTTTTTAAAAGTATCAAAACATTTCAAATACTATATAAATTTGGTATCACCGCGTTCGTACTGACACGTAGAACACAGGTAACATGTCATTTGTACCAAACAGTGAACGCTGTAAAAATTAAACCCATAAGAAAATGGCGCAAATGCATTTTTTCTCCAATTGCGCCTCATTCTGAATTTTTTTCCAGCTTCCCAGTACATTGCACAGCATATTGAATGATGCCATTACAAAGTACAATTTGTCCCGCAAACAATAAGCTATCATGTGACTCTGTGAACTGAAAAATGAAAAAGTTATGGCTCTTGAAATGTTAGGAGGGAAAAACGAAAATGCGAAACCAAAAAATGGCCTGGTCCTTAAGGGGTTAAAAGCTACAGGAAGCGACTAGAGGCAAAAGGAGGATCTACTAAATATTAATGTCACTTTTCTGTTGAGGTGCCCATACTTTTGCACCGGTCAAATTTTGGTTTAATGCATATTGCACATTTTCTGTTAGTACAATAAACCTCATTTCAATCCTGAAATATTACTGTGTCCATCAGTTATTAGATATATCAAACTGAAATGGCTGTTGCAAATACCAAAATATTTAGAACTAAAAATGATTAAGATTAATAGGGGTGCCCAAACTTTTTCATAGGACTGTAGGTGTGTACACACGTGGTGCTGGGATTTGCACATTTTTCCTTTTTCCCAATATTTTGATCATTTTCTTAATTGTTAATTGACAAAAATAAACCATTAACCCTTCTATTTCTGAAAGCATTCTTATCTTACAGCATTTTTCCCACGCCACCCTAGAACTTTCTTTACCACCATACTTTTCCTATACAGCATTTTGTCATACCTGCCTAAAACTTTTGCACGTTGCTGTACATACTATTCATTTTCTTTACTAACATACTGTAAATTGAATATCTCCTGTAAAATCCCATAAAATACATTGCACTTCCTTCTAAGGAAACTGTCCCAGCCACGGATAAAGGGAACTTCAGCTTTAATAAGTCACATGAAATCCCGATCAGAAGTGACACTACAAGGACTTGCTCACATGTTTCAGGTTTACCACAAACCCTTAGACATAGATATAGTATGTGTCTCCATGGTTACAGACTACAAACCTACCCTGTGCGCAGTCTGATTCTGTGGTACCCGCTTCGATGTCTCTTCTCCATGGTTACAGACTACAAACCTACCCTGTGCGCAGTCTGATTCTGTGGTACCCGCTTCGATCTCCTCTCTTCTCCATGGTTACAGACTACAAACCTACCCTATGCGCAGTCTGATTCCGTTGTACCCGCTTCCATTTCCTCTCTTCTCCATGGTTACAGACTACAAACCTACCCTGTGCGCAGTCTGATTCTGTGGTACCCGCTCCGATCTCCTCTCTTCTCCATGGTTACGACTACAAACCTACCCTGTGCGCAGTCTGATTCTGTGGTACCCGCTTCGATCTTCTCTCTTCTCCATGGTTACAGACTACAAACCTACCCTGTGCGCAGTCTGATTCTGTGGTACCCGCTTCGATCTCCTCTCTTCTCCATGGTTACAGACTACAAACCTACCCTGTGCGCAGTCTGATTCTGTGGTACCCGCTTCGATCTCCTCTCTTCTCCATGGTTACAGACTACAAACCTACCCTGTGCGCAGTCTGATTCCGTTGTACCCGCTTCCATTTCCTCTCTTCTCCATGGTTACAGACTACAAACCTACCCTGTGCGCAGTCTGATTCCGTTGTACCCGCTTCCATTTCCTCTCTTCTCCATGGTTACAGACTACAAACCTATCCTGTGCGCAGTCTGATTCTGTGGTACCCGCTTCGATCTCCTCTCTTCTCCATGGTTACAGACTACAAACCTACCCTGTGCGCAGTCTGATTCTGTGGTACCCGCTTCGATCTCCTCTCTTCTCCATGGTTACAGACTACAAACCTACCCTGTGCGCAGTCTGATTCCGTTGTACCCGCTTCCATTTCCTCTCTTCTCCATGGTTACAGACTACAAACCTACCCTGTGCGCAGTCTGATTCTGTGGTACCTGCTTCGATCTCCTCTCTTCTCCATGGTTATAGACTACAAACCTACCCTGTGCGCAGTCTGATTCTGTGGTACCCGCTCCGATCTCCTCTCTTCTCCATGGTTACGACTACAAACCTACCCTGTGCGCAGTCTGATTCTGTGGTACCCGCTTCGATCTTCTCTCTTCTCCATGGTTACAGACTACAAACCTACCCTGTGCGCAGTCTGATTCTGTGGTACCCGCTTCGATCTTCTCTCTTCTCCATGGTTACAGACTACAAACCTACCCTGTGCGCAGTCTGATTCTGTGGTACCCGCTTCGATCTTCTCTCTTCTCCATGGTTACAGACTACAAACCTACCCTGTGCGCAGTCTGATTCTGTGGTACCCGCTTAGATCTCCTCTCTTCTCCATGGTTACAGACTACAAACCTACCCTGTGCGCAGTCTGATTCTGTGGTACCCGCTTCGATCTCCTCTCTTCTCCATGGTTACAGACTACAAACCTACCCTGTGCGCAGTCTGATTCTGTGGTACCCGCTTCAATCTCCTCTCTTCTCCATGGTTACAGACTACAAACCTACCCTGTGCGCAGTCTAATTCTGTGGTACCCGCTTCGATCTTCTCTCTTCTCCATGGTTACAGACTACAAACCTACCCTGTGCGCAGTCTGATTCTGTGGTACCCGCTTCGATCTTCTCTCTTCTCCATGGTTACAGACTACAAACCTACCCTGTGCGCAGTCTGATTCTGTGGTACCCGCTTCGATCTCCTCTCTATGGTTACAGACTACAAACCTACCCTGTGCGAAGTCTGATTCTGTGGTACCCGCTTTCATTTCCTCTCTTCTCCATGGTTACAGACTACAAACCTACCCTGTGCGCAGTCTGATTCTGTGGTACCCGTTTCGATCTCCTCTCTTCTCCATGGCTACAGACTACAAACCTACCCCTGTGCGCAGTCTGATTCTGTGGTACCCGCTTCGATCTCCTCTCTTCTCCATGGTTACAGACTACAAACCTACCCTGTGCGCAGTCTGATTCTGTGGTACCCGTTTCGATCTCCTCTCTTCTCCATGGCTACAGACTACAAACCTACCCTGTGCGCAGTCTGATTCTGTGGTACCTGCTTCGATCTCCTCTCTATGGTTAAAGACTACAAATCTACCCTGTGCGCAGTCTGATTCTGTGGTACCTGCTTCGATCTCCTCTCTTCTCCATGGTTACAGACTACAAACCTACCCTGTGCGCAGTCTGATTCTGTGGTACCCGCTTCGATCTCCTCTCTTCTCCATGGTTACAGACTACAAACCTACCCTGTGCGCAGTCTGATTCCGTTGTACCCGCTTCCATTTCCTCTCTTCTCCATGGTTACAGACTACAAACCTACCCTGTGCGCAGTCTGATTCTGTGGTACCCGCTCCGATCTCCTCTCTTCTCCATGGTTACGACTACAAACCTACCCTGTGCGCAGTCTGATTCTGTGGTACCCGCTTCGATCTTCTCTCTTCTCCATGGTTACAGACTACAAACCTACCCTGTGCGCAGTCTGATTCTGTGGTACCCGCTTCGATCTTCTCTCTTCTCCATGGTTACAGACTACAAACCTACCCTGTGCGCAGTCTGATTCTGTGGTACCCGCTTCGATCTCCTCTCTTCTCCATGGTTACAGACTACAAACCTACCCTGTGCGCAGTCTGATTCCGTTGTACCCGCTTCCATTTCCTCTCTTCTCCATGGTTACAGACTACAAACCTACCCTGTGCGCAGTCTGATTCTGTGGTACCTGCTTCGATCTCCTCTCTTCTCCATGGTTATAGACTACAAACCTACCCTGTGCGCAGTCTGATTCTGTGGTACCCGCTCCGATCTCCTCTCTTCTCCATGGTTACGACTACAAACCTACCCTGTGCGCAGTCTGATTCTGTGGTACCCGCTTCGATCTTCTCTCTTCTCCATGGTTACAGACTACAAACCTACCCTGTGCGCAGTCTGATTCTGTGGTACCCGCTTCGATCTTCTCTCTTCTCCATGGTTACAGACTACAAACCTACCCTGTGCGCAGTCTGATTCTGTGGTACCCGCTTCGATCTTCTCTCTTCTCCATGGTTACAGACTACAAACCTACCCTATGCGCAGTCTGATTCTGTGGTACCCGCTTCGATCTCCTCTCTTCTCCATGGTTACAGACTACAAACCTACCCTGTGCGCAGTCTGATTCTGTGGTACCCGCTTCGATCTTCTCTCTTCTCCATGGTTACAGACTACAAACCTACCCTGTGCGCAGTCTGATTCTGTGGTACCCGCTTAGATCTCCTCTCTTCTCCATGGTTACAGACTACAAACCTACCCTGTGCGCAGTCTGATTCCGTGGTACCCGCTTCGATCTCCTCTCTTCTCCATGGTTACAGACTACAAACCTACCCTGTGCGCAGTCTGATTCTGTGGTACCCGCTTCAATCTCCTCTCTTCTCCATGGTTACAGACTACAAACCTACCCTGTGCGCAGTCTAATTCTGTGGTACCCGCTTCGATCTTCTCTCTTCTCCATGGTTACAGACTACAAACCTACCCTGTGCGCAGTCTGATTCTGTGGTACCCGCTTCGATCTTCTCTCTTCTCCATGGTTACAGACTACAAACCTACCCTGTGCGCAGTCTGATTCTGTGGTACCCGCTTCGATCTCCTCTCTATGGTTACAGACTACAAACCTACCCTGTGCGAAGTCTGATTCTGTGGTACCCGCTTTCATTTCCTCTCTTCTCCATGGTTACAGACTACAAACCTACCCTGTGCGCAGTCTGATTCTGTGGTACCCGTTTCGATCTCCTCTCTTCTCCATGGCTACAGACTACAAACCTACCCCTGTGCGCAGTCTGATTCTGTGGTACCCGCTTCGATCTCCTCTCTTCTCCATGGTTACAGACTACAAACCTACCCTGTGCGCAGTCTGATTCTGTGGTACCTGCTTCGATCTCCTCTCTATGGTTAAAGACTACAAATCTACCCTGTGCGCAGTCTGATTCTGTGGTACCTGCTTCGATCTCCTCTCTTCTCCATGGCTACAGACTACAAACCTACCCTGTGCGCAGTCTGATTCTGTGGTACCTGCTTCGATCTCCTCTCTATGGTTAAAGACTACAAATCTACCCTGTGCGCAGTCTGATTCTGTGGTACCTGCTTCGATCTCCTCTCTTCTCCATGGTTACAGACTACAAACCTACCCTGTGCGCAGTCTGATTCTGTGGTACCCGCTTCGATCTCCTCTCTTCTCCATGGTTACAGACTACAAACCTACCCTGTGCGCAGTCTGATTCTGTGGTACCCGCTTCGATCTCCTCTCTTCTCCATGGTTACAGACTACAAACCTACCCTGTGCGCAGTCTGATTCCGTTGTACCCGCTTCCATTTCCTCTCTTCTCCATGGTTACAGACTACAAACCTACCCTGTGTGCAGTCTGATTCTGTGGTACCCGCTCCGATCTCCTCTCTTCTCCATGGTTACGACTACAAACCTACCCTGTGCGCAGTCTGATTCTGTGGTACCCGCTTCGATCTTCTCTCTTCTCCATGGTTACAGACTACAAACCTACCCTGTGCGCAGTCTGATTCTGTGGTACCCGCTTCGATCTTCTCTCTTCTCCATGGTTACAGACTACAAACCTACCCTGTGCGCAGTCTGATTCTGTGGTACCCGCTTCGATCTCCTCTCTTCTCCATGGTTACAGACTACAAACCTACCCTGTGCGCAGTCTGATTCTGTGGTACCCGCTTCCATTTCCTCTCTTCTCCATGGTTACAGACTACAAACCTACCCTGTGCGCAGTCTGATTCTGTGGTACCTGCTTCGATCTCCTCTCTTCTCCATGGTTATAGACTACAAACCTACCCTGTGCGCAGTCTGATTCTGTGGTACCCGCTCCGATCTCCTCTCTTCTCCATGGTTACGACTACAAACCTACCCTGTGCGCAGTCTGATTCTGTGGTACCCGCTTCGATCTTCTCTCTTCTCCATGGTTACAGACTACAAACCTACCCTGTGCGCAGTCTGATTCTGTGGTACCCGCTTCGATCTCCTCTCTTCTCCATGGTTACAGACTACAAACCTACCCTGTGCGCAGTCTGATTCTGTGGTACCCGCTTCGATCTTCTCTCTTCTCCATGGTTACAGACTACAAACCTACCCTGTGCGCAGTCTGATTCTGTGGTACCCGCTTCGATCTCCTCTCTTCTCCATGGTTACAGACTACAAACCTACCCTGTGCGCAGTCTGATTCTATGATACCCGCTTCGATCTCCTCTCTTCTCCATGGTTACAGACTACAAACCTACCCTGTGCGCAGTCTGATTCTGTGGTACCCGCTTCGATCTCCTCTCTTCTCCATGGTTACAGACTACAAACCTACCCTGTGCGCAGTCTGATTCTATGATACCCGCTTCGATCTTCTCTCTTCTCCATGGTTACAGACTACAAACCTACCCTGTGCGCAGTCTGATTCTGTGGTACCCGCTTAGATCTCCTCTCTTCTCCATGGTTACAGACTACAAACCTACCCTGTGCGCAGTCTGATTCTGTGGTACCCGCTTCGATCTCCTCTCTTCTCCATGGTTACAGACTACAAACCTACCCTGTGCGCAGTCTGATTCTGTGGTACCCGCTTCCATTTCCTCTCTTCTCCATGGTTACAGACTACAAACCTACCCTGTGCGCAGTCTGATTCTGTGGTACCCGCTTCGATCTCCTCTCTTCTCCATGGTTACAGACTACAAACCTACCCTGTGCGCAGTCTGATTCTGTGGTACCCGCTTCGATCTTCTCTCTTCTCCATGGTTACAGACTACAAACCTACCCTGTGCGCAGTCTGATTCTGTGGTACCCGCTTCGATCTTCTCTCTTCTCCATGGTTACAGACTACAAACCTACCCTGTGCGCAGTCTGATTCTGTGGTACCCGCTTCGATCTCCTCTATTCTCCATGGTTACAGACTACAAACCTACCCTGTGCGCAGTCTGATTCTGTGGTACCCGCTTCGATCTTCTCTCTTCTCCATGGTTACAGACTACAAACCTACCCTGTGCGCAGTCTGATTCTGTGGTACCCGCTTCGATCTCCTCTCTTCTCCATGGTTACAGACTACAAACCTACCCTGTGCGCAGTCTGATTCTATGATACCCGCTTCGATCTTCTCTCTTCTCCATGGTTACAGACTACAAACCTACCCTGTGCGCAGTCTGATTCTGTGGTACCCGCTTAGATCTCCTCTCTTCTCCATGGTTACAGACTACAAACCTACCCTGTGCGCAGTCTGATTCTGTGGTACCCGCTTCGATCTCCTCTCTTCTCCATGGTTACAGACTACAAACCTACCCTGTGCGCAGTCTGATTCTGTGGTACCCGCTTCAATCTCCTCTCTTCTCCATGGTTACAGACTACAAACCTACCCTGTGCGCAGTCTGATTCTGTGGTACCCGCTTCGATCTTCTCTCTTCTCCATGGTTACAGACTACAAACCTACCCTGTGCGCAGTCTGATTCTGTGGTACCCGCTTCGATCTTCTCTCTTCTCCATGGTTACAGACTACAAACCTACCCTGTGCGCAGTCTGATTCTGTGGTACCCGCTTCGATCTCCTCTCTTCTCTATGGTTACGACTACAAACCTACCCTGTGCGCAGTCTGATTCTGTGGTACCCGCTTCCATTTCCTCTCTTCTCCATGGTTACAGACTACAAACCTACCCTGTGCGCAGTCTGATTCTGTGGTACCCGCTTCGATCTCCTCTCTTCTCCATGGTTACAGACTACAAACCTACCCTGTGCGCAGTCTGATTCTGTGGTACCCGCTTCGATCTTCTCTCTTCTCCATGGTTACAGACTACAAACCTACCCTGTGCGCAGTCTGATTCTGTGGTACCCGCTTCGATCTTCTCTCTTCTCCATGGTTACAGACTACAAACCTACCCTGTGCGCAGTCTGATTCTGTGGTACCCGCTTCCATTTCCTCTCTTCTCCATGGTTACAGACTACAAACCTACCCTGTGCGCAGTCTGATTCTGTGGTACCCGCTTCGATCTTCTCTCTTCTCCATGGTTACAGACTACAAACCTACCCTGTGCGAAGTCTGATTCTGTGGTACCCGCTTTCATTTCCTCTCTTCTCCATGGTTACAGACTACAAACCTACCCTGTGCGCAGTCTGATTCTGTGGTACCCGTTTCGATCTCCTCTCTTCTCCATGGCTACAGACTACAAACCTACCCCTGTGCGCAGTCTGATTCTGTGGTACCCGCTTCGATCTCCTCTCTTCTCCATGGTTACAGACTACAAACCTACCCTGTGCGCAGTCTGATTCTGTGGTACCCGTTTCGATCTCCTCTCTTCTCCATGGCTACAGACTACAAACCTACCCTGTGCGCAGTCTGATTCTGTGGTACCCGCTTCGATCTCCTCTCTATGGTTAAAGACTACAAATCTACCCTGTGCGCAGTCTGATTCTGTGGTACCCGCTTCGATCTCCTCTCTATGGTTAAAGACTACAAATCTACCCTGTGCGCAGTCTGATTCTGTGGTACCTGCTTCGATCTCCTCTCTTCTCCATGGTTACAGACTACAAACCTACCCTGTGCGCAGTCTGATTCTGTGGTACCCGCTTCGATCTCCTCTCTTCTCCATGGTTACAGACTACAAACCTACCCTGTGCGCAGTCTGATTCTGTGGTACCCGCTTCGATCTCCTCTCTTCTCCATGGTTACAGACTACAAACCTACCCTGTGCGCAGTCTGATTCTGTGGTACCCGCTTCGATCTCCTCTCTTCTCCATGGTTACAGACTACAAACCTACCCTGTGCGCAGTCTGATTCTGTGGTACCCGCTTCGATCTTCTCTCTTCTCCATGGTTACAGACTACAAACCTACCCTGTGCGCAGTCTGATTCCGTGGTACCCTCTTCGATCTCCTCTCTTCTCCATGGTTACAGACTACAAACCTACCCTGTGCGCAGTCTGATTCTGTGGTACCCGCTTCCATTTCCTCTCTTCTCCATGGTTACAGACTACAAACCTACCCTGTGCGCAGTCTGATTCTATGATACCCGCTTCGATCTTCTCTCTTCTCCATGGTTACAGACTACAAACCTACCCTGTGCGCAGTCTGATTCTGTGGTACCCGCTTAGATCTCCTCTCTTCTCCATGGTTACAGACTACAAACCTATCCTGTGCGCAGTCTGATTCTGTGGTACCCGCTTCGATCTCCTCTCTTCTCCATGGTTACAGACTACAAACCTACCCTGTGCGCAGTCTGATTCTATGGTACCCGCTTAGATCTCCTCTCTTCTCCATGGTTACAGACTACAAACCTATCCTGTGCGCAGTCTGATTCTGTGGTACCCGCTTCGATCTTCTCTCTTCTCCATGGTTACAGACCACAAACCTATCCTGTGCGCAGTCTGATTCCGTGGTACCCGCTTCGATCTCCTCTCTCCTCCATGGTTACAGACTACAAACCTATCCTGTGCGCAGTCTGATTCCGTGGTACCCGCTTCGATCTCCTCTCTTCTCCATGGTTACAGACTACAAACCTACCCTGTGCGCAGTCTGATTCTGTGGTACCCGCTTCGATCTCCTCTCTTCTCCATGGTTACGACTACAAACCTACCCTGTGCGCAGTCTGATTCTGTGGTACCCGCTTTGATCTTCTCTCTCCTCCATGGTTACATACTACAAACCTACCCTGTGCGCAGTCTGATTCTGTGGTACCCGCTTCGATCTCCTCTCTTCTCCATGGTTACGACTACAAACCTACCCTGTGCGCAGTCTGATTCCGTGGTACCCGCTTCGATCTCCTCTCTTCTCCATGGTTACAGACTACAAACCTACCCTGTGCGCAGTCTGATTCTGTGGTACCCGCTTCGATCTCCTCTCTTCTCCATGGTTACAGACTACAAACCTACCCTGTGCGCAGTCTGATTCCGTTGTACCCGCTTCCATTTCCTCTCTTCTCCATGGTTACAGACTACAAACCTACCCTGTGCGCAGTCTGATTCTGTGGTACCTGCTTCGATCTCCTCTCTTCTCCATGGTTATAGACTACAAACCTACCCTGTGCGCAGTCTGATTCTGTGGTACCCGCTTCCATTTCCTCTCTTCTCCATGGTTATAGACTACAAACCTACCCTGTGCGCAGTCTGATTCTGTGGTACCCGCTTCGATCTTCTCTCTTCTCCATGGTTACAGACTACAAACCTACCCTGTGCGCAGTCTGATTCTGTGGTACCCGCTTCGATCTCCTCTCTTCTCCATGGTTACAGACTACAAACCTACCCTGTGCGCAGTCTGATTCTGTGGTACCCGCTTCCATTTCCTCTCTTCTCCATGGTTACAGACTACAAACCTACCCTGTGCGCAGTCTGATTCTGTGGTACCCGCTTTGATCTTCTCTCTTCTCCATGGTTACAGACTACAAACCTACCCTGTGCGCAGTCTGATTCTGTGGTACCCGCTTCGATCTCCTCTCTTCTCCATGGTTACGACTACAAACCTACCCTGTGCGCAGTCTGATTCCGTGGTACCCGCTTCGATCTCCTCTCTTCTCCATGGTTACAGACTACAAACCTACCCTGTGCGCAGTCTGATTCTGTGGTACCCGCTTCGATCTCCTCTCTTCTCCATGGTTACAGACTACAAACCTACCCTGTGCGCAGTCTGATTCTGTGGTACCCGCTTTGATCTTCTCTCTTCTCCATGGTTACAGACTACAAACCTACCCTGTGCGCAGTCTGATTCTGTGGTACCCGCTTCGATCTCCTCTCTTCTCCATGGTTACGACTACAAACCTACCCTGTGCGCAGTCTGATTCCGTGGTACCCGCTTCGATCTCCTCTCTTCTCCATGGTTACAGACTACAAACCTACCCTGTGCGCAGTCTGATTCTGTGGTACCCGCTTCGATCTCCTCTCTTCTCCATGGTTACGACTACAAACCTACCCTGTGCGCAGTCTGATTCTGTGGTACCCGCTTCGATCTTCTCTCTTCTCCATGGTTACAGACTACAAACCTACCCTGTGCGCAGTCTGATTCTGTGGTACCCGCTTTGATCTTCTCTCTTCTCCATGGTTACAGACTACAAACCTACCCTGTGCGCAGTCTGATTCTGTGGTACCCGCTTCGATCTCCTCTCTTCTCCATGGTTACGACTACAAACCTACCCTGTGCGCAGTCTGATTCCGTGGTACCCGCTTCGATCTCCTCTCTTCTCCATGGTTACAGACTACAAACCTACCCTGTGCGCAGTCTGATTCTGTGGTACCCGCTTCGATCTCCTCTCTTCTCCATGGTTACGACTACAAACCTACCCTGTGCGCAGTCTGATTCTGTGGTACCCGCTTCGATCTCCTCTCTTCTCCATGGTTACAGACTACAAACCTACCCTGTGCGCAGTCTGATTCTGTGGTACCCGCTTCGATCTTCTCTCTTCTCCATGGTTACAGACTACAAACCTACCCTGTGCGCAGTCTGATTCTGTGGTACCCGCTTCGATCTCCTCTCTTCTCCATGGTTACAGACTACAAACCTACCCTGTGCGCAGTCTGATTCTGTGGTACCCGCTTCGATCTCCTCTCTTCTCCATGGTTACAGACTACAAACCTACCCTGTGCGCAGTCTGATTCTGTGGTACCCGCTTCGATCTTCTCTCTTCTCCATGGTTACAGACTACAAACCTACCCTGTGCGCAGTCTGATTCTGTGGTACCCGCTTCGATCTCCTCTCTTCTCCATGGTTACAGACTACAAACCTACGCTGTGCGCAGTCTGATTCTGTGGTACCCGCTTCGATCTTCTCTCTTCTCCATGGTTACAGACTACAAACCTACCCTGTGCGCAGTCTGATTCTGTGGTACCCGCTTCGATCTCCTCTCTATGGTTACAGACTACAAACCTACCCTGTGCGCAGTCTGATTCTGTGGTACCCGCTTCGATCTCCTCTCTATGGTTACAGACTACAAACCTACCCTGTGCGCAGTCTGATTCTGTGGTACCCGTTTCGATCTCCTCTCTTCTCCATGGCTACAGACTACAAACCTACCCCTGTGCGCAGTCTGATTCTGTGGTACCCGCTTCGATCTCCTCTCTTCTCCATGGTTACAGACTACAAACCTACCCCTGTGCGCAGTCTGATTCTGTGGTACCCGTTTCGATCTCCTCTCTTCTCCATGGCTACAGACTACAAACCTACCCTGTGCGCAGTCTGATTCTGTGGTACCTGCTTCGATCTCCTCTCTATGGTTAAAGACTACAAATCTACCCTGTGCGCAGTCTGATTCTGTGGTACCTGCTTCGATCTCCTCTCTTCTCCATGGTTACAGACTACAAACCTACCCTGTGCGCAGTCTGATTCTGTGGTACCCGCTTCGATCTCCTCTCTTCTCCATGGTTACAGACTACAAACCTACCCTGTGCGCAGTCTGATTCTGTGGTACCCGCTTCGATCTCCTCTCTTCTCCATGGTTACAGACTACAAACCTACCCTGTGCGCAGTCTGATTCTGTGGTACCCGCTTCGATCTCCTCTCTTCTCCATGGTTACAGACTACAAACCTACCCTGTGCGCAGTCTGATTCTGTGGTACCCGCTTCGATCTTCTCTCTTCTCCATGGTTACAGACTACAAACCTACCCTGTGCGCAGTCTGATTCCGTGGTACCCTCTTCGATCTCCTCTCTTCTCCATGGTTACAGACTACAAACCTACCCTGTGCGCAGTCTGATTCTGTGGTACCCGCTTCCATTTCCTCTCTTCTCCATGGTTACAGACTACAAACCTACCCTGTGCGCAGTCTGATTCTGTGGTACCCGCTTCGATCTTCTCTCTTCTCCATGGTTACAGACTACAAACCTACCCTGTGCGCAGTCTGATTCTGTGGTACCCGCTTCGATCTCCTCTCTTCTCCATGGTTACAGACTACAAACCTACCCTGTGCGCAGTCTGATTCTGTGGTACCTGCTTCGATCTCCTCTCTTCTCCATGGTTACAGACTACAAACCTACCCTGTGCGCAGTCTGATTCTGTGGTACCCGCTTAGATCTCCTCTCTTCTCCATGGTTACAGACTACAAACCTATCCT
The DNA here is from genome assembly GCF_031893055.1 of Leptodactylus fuscus. Lineage (NCBI taxonomy): Eukaryota > Metazoa > Chordata > Amphibia > Anura > Leptodactylidae > Leptodactylus > Leptodactylus fuscus. The sequence goes on from NC_134271.1 coordinate 150,078,528, forward strand.
GTGCGCAGTCTGATTCTGTGGTACCCGCTTCGATCTCCTCTCTTCTCCATGGTTACAGACTACAAACCTACCCTGTGCGCAGTCTGATTCTATGGTACCCGCTTAGATCTCCTCTCTTCTCCATGGTTACAGACTACAAACCTATCCTGTGCGCAGTCTGATTCTGTGGTACCCGCTTCGATCTTCTCTCTTCTCCATGGTTACAGACCACAAACCTACCCTGTGCGCAGTCTGATTCCGTGGTACCCGCTTCGATCTCCTCTCTCCTCCATGGTTACAGACTACAAACCTATCCTGTGCGCAGTCTGATTCCGTGGTACCCGCTTCGATCTCCTCTCTTCTCCATGGTTACAGACTACAAACCTACCCTGTGCGCAGTCTGATTCTGTGGTACCCGCTTCGATCTCCTCTCTTCTCCATGGTTACGACTACAAACCTACCCTGTGCGCAGTCTGATTCTGTGGTACCCGCTTTGATCTTCTCTCTTCTCCATGGTTACAGACTACAAACCTACCCTGTGCGCAGTCTGATTCTGTGGTACCCGCTTCGATCTCCTCTCTTCTCCATGGTTACAACTACAAACCTACCCTGTGCGCAGTCTGATTCCGTGGTACCCGCTTCGATCTCCTCTCTTCTCCATGGTTACAGACTACAAACCTACCCTGTGCGCAGTCTGATTCTGTGGTACCCGCTTCCATTTCCTCTCTTCTCCATGGTTACAGACTACAAACCTACCCTGTGCGCAGTCTGATTCTGTGGTACCCGCTTTCATTTCCTCTCTTCTCCATGGTTACAGACTACAAACCTACCCTGTGCGCAGTCTGATTCCGTGGTACCCGCTTCGATCTCCTCTCTTCTCCATGGTTACAGACTACAAACCTACCCTGTGCGCAGTCTGATTCTGTGGTACCCGCTTCGATCTCCTCTCTTCTCCATGGTTACAGACTACAAACCTACCCTGTGCGCAGTCTGATTCTGTGGTACCCGCTTCGATCTCCTCTCTTCTCCATGGTTACGACTACAAACCTACCCTGTGCGCAGTCTGATTCTGTGGTACCCGCTTTGATCTTCTCTCTTCTCCATGGTTACAGACTACAAACCTACCCTGTGCGCAGTCTGATTCTGTGGTACCCGCTTCGATCTCCTCTCTATGGTTACAGACTACAAACCTACCCTGTGCGCAGTCTGATTCTGTGGTACCCGCTTTGATCTTCTCTCTTCTCCATGGTTACGACTACAAACCTACCCTGTGCGCAGTCTGATTCTGTGGTACCCGCTTCGATCTCCTCTCTTCTCCATGGTTACAGACTACAAACCTACCCTGTGCGCAGTCTGATTCTGTGGTACCCGCTTCGATCTCCTCTCTTCTCCATGGTTACGACTACAAACCTACCCTGTGCGCAGTCTGATTCCGTGGTACCCGATTCGATCTCCTCTCTTCTCCATGGTTACAGACTACAAACCTACCCTGTGCGCAGTCTGATTCTGTGGTACCCGCTTCCATTTCCTCTCTTCTCCATGGTTACAGACTACAAACCTACCCTGTGCGCAGTCTGATTCTGTGGTACCCGCTTCGATCTTCTCTCTTCTCTATGGTTACAGACTACAAACCTACCCTGTGCGCAGTCTGATTCTGTGGTACCCGCTTCGATCTCCTCTCTATGGTTACAGACTACAAACCTACCCTGTGCGCAGTCTGATTCTGTGGTACCCGCTTTCATTTCCTCTCTTCTCCATGGTTACAGACTACAAACCTACCCTGTGCGCAGTCTGATTCTGTGGTACCCGTTTCGATCTCCTCTCTTCTCCATGGTTACAGACTACAAACCTACCTTGTGCGCAGTCTGATTCTGTGGTACCTGCTTCGATCTCCTCTCTATGGTTACGACTACAAACCTACCCTGTGCGCAGTCTGATTCCGTGGTACCCGCTTCGATCTCCTCTCTTCTCCATGGTTACAGACTACAAACCTACCCTGTGCGCAGTCTGATTCTGTGGTACCCGCTTCCATTTCCTCTCTTCTCCATGGTTACAGACTACAAACCTACCCTGTGCGCAGTCTGATTCTGTGGTACCCGCTTTCATTTCCTCTCTTCTCCATGGTTACAGACTACAAACCTACCCTGTGCGCAGTCTGATTCCGTGGTACCCGCTTCGATCTCCTCTCTTCTCCATGGTTACAGACTACAAACCTACCCTGTGCGCAGTCTGATTCTGTGGTACCCGCTTAGATCTCCTCTCTTCTCCATGGTTACAGACTACAAACCTACCCTGTGCGCAGTCTGATTCTGTGGTACCCGCTTCGATCTCCTCTCTTCTCCATGGTTACAGACTACAAACCTACCCTGTGCGCAGTCTGATTCTGTGGTACCCGCTTCGATCTTCTCTCTTCTCCATGGTTACACACTACAAACCTACCCTGTGCGCAGTCTGATTCTGTGGTACCCGCTTCCATTTCCTCTCTTCTCCATGGTTACAGACTACAAACCTACCCTGTGCGCAGTCTGATTCTGTGGTACCCGCTTCGATCTCCTCTCTTCTCCATGGTTACAGACTACAAACCTACCCTGTGCGCAGTCTGATTCTGTGGTACCCGCTTCGATCTTCTCTCTTCTCTATGGTTACAGACTACAAACCTACCCTGTGCGCAGTCTGATTCTGTGGTACCCGCTTCTATCTTCTCTCTTCTTCATGGTTACAGACTACAAACCTACCCTGTGCGCAGTCTGATTCTGTGGTACCCGCTTCCATTTCCTCTCTTCTCCATGGTTACAGACTACAAACCTACCCTGTGCGCAGTCTGATTCTGTGGTACCCGCTTCGATCTCCTCTCTTCTCCATGGTTACAGACTACAAACCTACCCTGTGCGCAGTCTGATTCTGTGGTACCCGCTTCGATCTTCTCTCTTCTCTATGGTTACAGACTACAAACCTACCCTGTGCGCAGTCTGATTCTGTGGTACCCGCTTCGATCTCCTCTCTATGGTTACAGACTACAAACCTACCCTGTGCGCAGTCTGATTCTGTGGTACCCGCTTTCATTTCCTCTCTTCTCCATGGTTACAGACTACAAACCTACCCTGTGCGCAGTCTGATTCTGTGGTACCCGTTTCGATCTCCTCTCTTCTCCATGGCTACAGACTACAAACCTACCCTGTGCGCAGCCTGATTCTGTGGTACCTGCTTCGATCTCCTCTCTATGGTTACAGACTACAAATCTACCCTGTGCGCAGTCTGATTCTGTGGTACCTGCTTCGATCTCCTCTCTTCTCCATGGTTACAGACTACAAACCTACCCTGTGCGCAGTCTGATTCTGTGGTACCCGCTTCGATCTCCTCTCTTCTCCATGGTTACAGACTACAAACCTACCCTGTGCGCAGTCTGATTCCGTGGTACCCGCTTCGATCTCCTCTCTTCTCCATGGTTACAGACTACAAACCTACCCTGTGCGCAGTCTGATTCTGTGGTACCCGCTTCGATCTTCTCTCTTCTCCATGGTTACAGACTACAAACCTACCCTGTGCGCAGTCTGATTCCGTGGTACCCGCTTCGATCTCCTCTCTTCTCCATGGTTACAGACTACAAACCTACCCTGTGCGCAGTCTGATTCTGTGGTACCCTCTTCGATCTCCTCTCTTCTCCATGGTTACAGACTACAAACCTACCCTATGCGCAGTCTGATTCCGTGGTACCCGCTTCGATCTCCTCTCTTCTCCATGGTTACAGACTACAAACCTACCCTGTGCGCAGTCTGATTCTGTGGTACCCGCTTCCATTTCCTCTCTTCTCCATGGTTACAGACTACAAACCTACCCTGTGCGCAGTCTGATTCTGTGGTACCCGCTTCGATCTTCTCTCTTCTCCATGGTTACAGACTACAAACCTACCCTGTTCGCAGTCTGATTCTGTGGTACCCGCTTCGATCTCCTCTCTTCTCCATGGTTACAGACTACAAACCTACCCTGTGCGCAGTCTGATTCTATGGTACCCGCTTAGATCTCCTCTCTTCTCCATGGTTACAGACTACAAACCTATCCTGTGCGCAGTCTGATTCTGTGGTACCCGCTTCGATCTTCTCTCTTCTCCATGGTTACAGACCACAAACCTACCCTGTGCGCAGTCTGATTCCGTGGTACCCGCTTCGATCTCCTCTCTCCTCCATGGTTACAGACTACAAACCTATCCTGTGCGCAGTCTGATTCTGTGGTACCCGCTTTCATTTCCTCTCTTCTCCATGGTTACAGACTACAAACCTACCCTGTGCGCAGTCTGATTCCGTGGTACCCGCTTCGATCTCCTCTCTTCTCCATGGTTACAGACTACAAACCTATCCTGTGCGCAGTCTGATTCTGTGGTACCCGCTTTCATTTCCTCTCTTCTCCATGGTTACAGACTACAAACCTACCCTGTGCGCAGTCTGATTCCGTGGTACCCGCTTCGATCTCCTCTCTTCTCCATGGTTACAGACTACAAACCTACCCTGTGCGCAGTCTGATTCCGTGGTACCCGCTTCGATCTTCTCTCTTCTCCATGGTTACAGACTACAAACCTACCCTGTGCGCAGTCTGATTCTGTGGTACCCGCTTCGATCTCCTCTCTATGGTTACAGACTACAAACCTACCCTGTGCGCAGTCTGATTCTGTGGTACCCGCTTCGATCTCCTCTCTATGGTTACAGACTACAAACCTACCCTGTGCGCAGTCTGATTCTGTGGTACCCGCTTCGATCTTCTCTCTTCTCCATGGTTACAGACTACAAACCTACCCTGTGCGCAGTCTGATTCTGTGGTACCCGCTTCGATCTTCTCTCTTCTCCATGGTTACAGACTACAAACCTACCCTGTGCGCAGTCCGATTCCGTGGTACCCGCTTCGATCTCCTCTCTCCTCCATGGTTACAGACTACAAACCTACCCTGTGCGCAGTCTGATTCCGTGGTACCCGCTTCGATCTCCTCTCGTCTCCATGGTTACAGACTACAAACCTACCCTGTGCGCAGTCTGATTCTGTGGTACCCGCTTCGATCTTCTCTCTTCTCCATGGTTACAGACTACAAACTTACCCTGTGCGCAGTCTGATTCTGTGGTACCCGCTTCGATCTCCTCTCTCCTCCATGGTTACAGACTACAAACCTACCCTGTGCGCAGTCTGATTCTGTGGTACCCGCTTCGATCTTCTCTCTATGGTTACAGACTACAAACCTACCCTGTGCGCAGTCTGATTCTGTGGTACCCGCTTCGATCTTCTCTCTTCTCCATGGTTACAGACTACAAACCTACCCTGTGCGCAGTCTGATTCTGTGGTACCCGCTTCGATCTTCTCTCTTCTCCATGGTTACAGACTACAAACCTACCCTGTGCGCAGTCTGATTCCGTGGTACCCGCTTCGATCTCCTCTCTTCTCCATGGTTACAGACTACAAACCTACCCTGTGCGCAGTCTGATTCTGTGGTACCCGCTTCGATCTCCTCTCTCCTCCATGGTTACAGACTACAAACCTACCCCGTACGCAGTCTGATTCTGTGGTACCCGCTTCGATCTCCTCTCTCCTCCATGGTTACAGACTACAAACCTACCCTGTGCGCAGTCTGATCCTGTGGTACCCGCTTCAATCTCCTCTCTTCTCCATGGTTACAGACTACAAACCTACCCTGTGCGCAGTCTGATTCTGTGGTACCCGCTTCGATCTTCTCTCTTCTCCATGGTTACAGACTACAAACCTACCCTGTGCGCAGTCTGATTCTATGGTACCCGCTTCGATCTTCTCTCTTCTCCATGGTTACAGACTACAAACCTACCCTGTGCGCAGTCTGATTCTGTGGTACCCACTTCGATCTTCTCTCTTCTCCATGGTTAGACTACAAACCTACCCTGTGCGCAGTCTGATTCTGTGGTACCCGCTTCGATCTCCTCTCTATGGTTACAGTCTACAAACCTATCTTGTGCGCAGTCTGATTCTGTGGTACCCGCTTTCATTTCCTCTCTTCTCCATGGTTACAGACTACAAACCTACCCTGTGCGCAGTCTGAGTCCGTGGTACCCGCTTCGATCTCCTCTCTTCTCCATGGTTACAGACTACAAACCTACCCTGTGCGCAGTCTGATTCCGTGGTACCCGCTTCGATCTTCTCTCTTCTCCATGGTTACAGACTACAAACCTACCCTGTGCGCAGTCTGATTCTATGGTACCCGCTTAGATCTCCTCTCTTCTCCATGGTTACAGACTACAAACCTACCCTGTGCGCAGTCTGATTCTGTGGTACCCGCTTCAATCTCCTCTCTTCTCCCTGGTTACAGACTACAAACCTACCCTGTGCGCAGTCTGATTCTGTGGTACCCGCTTCGATCTTCTCTCTTCTCCATGGTTACAGACTACAAACCTACCCTGTGCGCAGTCTGATTCTGTGGTACCCGCTTCGATCTTCTCTCTTCTCCATGGTTACAGACTACAAACCTACCCTATGCGCAGTCTGATTCCGTGGTACCCGCTTAGATCTCCTCTCTATGGTTACAGACTACAAACCTACCCTGTGCGCAGTCTGATTCTGTGGTACCCGCTTCGATCTCCTCTCTTCTCCATGGTTACAGACTACAAACCTACCCTGTGCGCAGTCTGATTCTGTGGTACCCGCTTCGATCTCCTCTCTTCTCCATGGTTACGACTACAAACCTACCCTGTGCGCAGTCTGATTCTGTGGTACCCGCTTTGATCTTCTCTCTTCTCCATGGTTACAGACTACAAACCTACCCTATGCGCAGTCTGATTCCGTGGTACCCGCTTAGATCTCCTCTCTATGGTTACAGACTACAAACCTACCCTGTGCGCAGTCTGATTCCGTGGTACCCGCTTCGATCTCCTCTCTTCTCCATGGTTACAGACTACAAACCTACCCTGTGCGCAGTCTGATTCTGTGGTACCCGCTTCGATCTTCTCTCTTCTCCATGGTTACAGACTACAAAACTACCCTGTGTGCAGTCCAATTCCGTGGTACCCACTTCGATCTCCTCTCCATGGTTACAGACTACAAACCTACCCTGTGCGCAGTCTGATTCTGTGGTACCCGCTTCGATCTCCTCTCTCCTCCATGGTTACAGACTACAAACCTACCCTGTGCGCAGTCTGATTCTGTGGTACCCGCTTCGATCTCCTCTCTATGGTTACAGACTACAAACCTACCCTGTGCGCAGTCTGATTCTGTGGTACCCGCTTCGATCTCCTCTCTCCTCCATGGTTACAGACTACAAACCTACCCTGTGCGCAGTCTGATTCTGTGGTACCCGCTTCGATCTCCTCTCTTCTCCATGGTTACAGACTACAAACCTACCCTGTGCGCAGTCTGATTCTGTGGTACCCGCTTCGATCTCCTCTCTTCTCCATGGTTACAGACTACAAACCTACCCTGTGCGCAGTCTGATTCCGTGGTACCCGCTTTCATTTCCTCTCTCCTCCATGGTTACAGACTACAAACCTACCCTGTGCGCAGTCTGATTCCGTGGTACCCGCTTCGATCTCCTCTCTTCTCCATGGTTACAGACCACAAACCTACCCTGTGCGCAGTCTGATTCTGTGGTACCCGCTTCGATCTCCTCTCTTCTCCATGGTTACAGACTACAAACCTACCCTGTGCGCAGTCTGATTCTGTGGTACCCGCTTCGATCTCCTCTCTTCTCTATGGTTACAGACCACAAACCTACCCTGTGCGCAGTCTGATTCTGTGGTACCCGCTTCGATCTCCTCTCTCCTCCATGGTTACAGACCACAAACCTACCCTGTGCGCAGTCTGATTCTGTGGTACCCGCTTCGATCTCCTCTCTTCTCCATGGTTACAGACCACAAACCTACCCTGTGCGCAGTCTGATTCTGTGGTACCCGCTTCGATCTCCTCTCTTCTCCATGGTTACAGACTACAAACCTACCCTGTGCGCAGTCTGATTCTGTGGTACCCGCTTCGATCTCCTCTCTTCTCTATGGTTACGACTACAAACCTACCCTGTGCGCAGTCTGATTCTGTGGTACCCGCTTCGATCTCCTCTCTTCTCTATGGTTACGACTACAAACCTACCCTGTGCGCAGTCTGATTCTGTGGTACCCGCTTCGATCTCCTCTCTCCTCCATGGTTACAGACTACAAACCTACCCTGTGCGCAGTCTGATTCTGTGGTACCTGCTTCGATCTCCTCTCTTCTCCATGGTTACAGACTACAAACCTACCCTGTGCGCAGCCTGATTCTGTGGTACCCGCTTCGATCTCCTCTCTTCTCCATGGTTATAGACTACAAACCTACCCTGTGCGCAGTCTGATTCTGTGGTACCCGCTTCGATCTCCTCTCTTCTCCATGGTTACAGACTACAAACCTACCCTGTGCGCAGCCTGATTCTGTGGTACCCGCTTCGATCTCCTCTCTTCTCCATGGTTATAGACTACAAACCAACAGTTAGCGCCATTCTAATCTTCTACATTACCGGTAACTGTATGTGGAGTCTAGATGCTGCGACCCCTCCTAATAGTGCCAAAAATATTGGACGGTTCGGGTCACCTGACGTTCAACATCCGAATTGTGAACGCAGCTTGCAGTCGAGTGATGAGTACAAGCCATCTAAATTGTTGTGCCTCCACTTTGGGAACCAGTGATACAGAGGACGTCCCCCATCATAAAAAAGCATCTGTCCTGGAGAGCTTACAATCTAAACGGCGGCTTACGTGACTAGCATTGGTAAGCCCTGGCTGCCTCTCGCTTATGAGAGTGCGTATCACACATCCAGTCTGGCACTCGACAGCTGCTGGCAGCGTACTTGGACAGTGTTGTGTTCACATAAGCAGATAATTAATATGTATTTACTGCCGGAAAAGCCAAAGTGGTCTAATGACAGGCTGCCGCGTGCGCTCAGATCCGCCGCGCTGACGAACACCCCGCATTATCGGTCAGAGATCGCATCCCGCCAGACAGCTTTATGTTCTTCTAAATGACATGACTGTCCGATACAAATCATGTTTGCTCTTCTGCGATACATTAACAAGATTGTAAATTGCTATAAGAAGTTTTCGGAAGATCCACGGGCCTTCCCGATACATTCCTCCTCGATATTTATGGGATTGCTCGAAATAAACCCACTGCTTCAGTTAGTCTGATACTAGAGCTTCAGAAGTAAGAAGGTGCAAGCAAACCGGTGGCCACAGTATGTGACATATTGGAGCTTAAAGGGGTTTTCTGGCCCCAGATCTATTTTTTTTTTCATATTGACCCATTACTTGCGTAGGAGCAGGGCTGCACATTTCACCCCGTCCACTAGCAGCATTGGACATCCTAAGGCTGCTGATCTGCAGGGTCCAGGTGGCAGACCCTCCAAATCACATACTAATGACCTATCCTGTGGATACATTATCATTAGTATAAAAAAAAAAAATCAACTTGGGTTAAACTTAAACAGTTCTGGACCATCCACTGGCTGTATACATCTGAGCGGTCATCTCTTAACTCTGCAAGGACGTATACATACATCCTCGCAGAGTTAAAGGGATCCTATCATTGGATACCCTTTCTTTTTCTCCCTAACACGTCGGAATAGCCTTAAGAAAGGCTATTCTTCTCCTACCTTTAGATGTCTTCTCCGCACTGCTGTTCAGTAGAAATCTCGGTTTTCTTCGGTATGCAAATGAGTTCTCTTGCAGCACTGGGGGCGGTCCTCAGCGCTCAAACAGCACTGGGAGCATCCCCAATGCTGCGAGAGAAATCTCCAGCGACGATTCCATCTTCTTCTGGAATGCACTCTCCCTATGTCTTCTTCCGTCCTGGGTTTCAATCTTCTAGACCTTGGGCCGAGCCGATTGCGCATGCCCAGGCCACAAGAAAATGGCTGCTTATACCAGCTTACTATGTAAGCGGCCATTTTCTTGTGGGTTGGTATGCGCAGTCGGCTCTGCCTGTGGCCTAGAAGATTGAAACCCAGGATGAAAGACGAAACAGGAAGAGGGAAGAAGATAAAGGTGTCGCTGGAAAGTTCTCTCGCAGCATTGGGGACGCCCCCAGTGCTGTTTGAGAGCTGAGGACCGCCCCCAGTGCTGCGAGAGAACTCATTTGCATACCCCGACTTCTACCGAACAGCAGTGTGGAGAAGACATCTAAAGGTAGGAGAAGAATAGTCTTTCTTAAGGCTATTCCTATGTGTATGGAGAAAAAAAGGGTATCCAATGATAGGATCCCTTTAAGAAGCTGCACAAGATGCATATTTTGTATAAACCAGTGCAAAGGAGCAATCCAGAGGCAAGGGCTGGTTTCAATCACATGACCCAGCCCAAATCCCCCAGGTCCAGCATCAAGGAAAGTACAATGACACTTCCCAGACAACCCCTTTACGATTGTAAAATTGAATATGTATCTGTACAGACACTGAACAAGCAGGGATCTGTGCGGTCCTGCTACATATAGACATGTAATGTAAAGGTGGATGTGACTAGAAGTAATATAAAGCTTGCGCTGCCCTCGCCCGCCCACACATTATGGGATATGTTGTATCCTATACAACACGTCTGAATCGGTTCCAGTTCGGGAACACACATTTCCCAGGGGGTGAGCTGAGTGATCCAAAATTGCAGCTCATTACAGAGTATATTGCAGCGGCTTTGCTTTCCAGCTTCAATAGACAAGGCCGCGCTCTATGAGTCCAGACAGAACATTAGCCCCATTTGTCTTAGTTTAACTGAATGCCAATTGTGACGTTGGCGGGCCGAGACTCCTGCACCCCCCTGGGAGGTGAGCTCGAAAATCATTTAAAACGGTTAAGAGAAAAGACTGATCCAGCAGAAGATCTGATGAAGGAATCGGCGCAGGGATTAACCTGGAAAATTCCAGAAGGAGCAAATCCATCAACCTGTGGCCATGGAGGCCGGAGGCTGCATTCAGTGGTGGTACAGCAGAGACGCCAGACAAGACGATGACACGAATCCAGAGTAATACCCGGGGTGATCGCTGGGATTCTACCATCAACGGTTATACTAAATATTTTGTACAAATGTCATCTCAGATCTGATTTTGGACATTGATTTGTACAAGATCTGATGAAGAGGTGGGCTTTGTAGCCTAAAGGCCCCGAAACGCGTTATCTACTCTCGAATTTGTCCTTCAATAAACCGTTGCCGTATTTCAACTATCGGTTTCAATCATTCCATCCACAAGGGATTGTGCCTCCGCCAGGTTTTTTTTTGGTGAATCTAGTTCACTTTTTGTTGGTCCACCTATAGCTTGTACCCAGGACGCAGCTGTTGTTCCGGGTGAAGGCGAACCCCATATACGACCTCAGAGCCGTAACAATATTTATATTTCTATCAAAAAAACCACAAAGGTTCCATCGAGAGCATCTGGTTCTTTAGAGGAAAACAGCCAGCCATTACTCTCCAACTACTAGTGCTTTATTCCACTACAAAGGAAGCGCGATAACCCTCTCTTTTTTATCCTCCTAGTTTCCATAGTACTACCATAAAGTACATAAATATCACCGCCATACAGATATTACATAATGTAAATAGTACCACTATATAATGCATAAATATCACCACTATATAGTGCTTAGATATCACCCCCATACAAGTAATAATACTTCCAAACATAATGTAAATAGCACCACCATATAGGTAATAAAACTATCAAACATAATGTAAATAAAATCACCATATAATGCATAAACATCACCGCCATATAGGTAATTATACTACCAAACGTAATGTAAATAGTACCACCATAGAATGCATAAACATCACTGCCATACAGATATTACTACTGAACATAATGTAAATAGTACCACCATAGAATACATAAATATCACTGCCATACAGATATTTCTACTGAACATAATGTAAATAGTACCACCATAGAATACATAAATATCACCGTCATATAGATAATAAAACTACCAAACATAATGTAAATAATGTCACCATAGAATGCATAAACATCACTGCCATACAGATATTTTTACTGAACATAATGTACATAGTACCATAATACATAGATATTACCACCCTACAGATTAAAATATCACCGAACAGAACACGAAAACCACCGCAGAAAGCATCAGAGCATAAATAATACCACCATATGATGGATAAATATCATTTCCATATATGTAACCATAAAAAGAAAATAACAAATACCATTATAAAGTTCATAACTACTGCCATACATTGCAAAAACAGCACCATCATACCAGTGAATAAATAATACCACTATAGGAAGTAAAAATACCACCCCCACCAAATAGAATATAAGTAATACCATTACAGAATGCATAAATATCACTGCCATACAGGTAACAATACCACAAAATAGCATAAATAAAACCACCACATCAGTATCGCCACTATATGTGTTATATTACCACCAAATGGAACATACCATTATAGGGTGCACAAATGCTACCAAAAATTACACAAATAACACTACTATACTAGTGCATAGATAATACCTCCACAGAAGACAAGAAAACCACCGCCATATGCGAAAAATGAAACAGAAAAAATGCACAAATAGCACCAGCATACAGTGCATAAATATTACCGTCATACAAAACATTCATAACATGATACGGTGCATGATACTACAGTACACAGGAAACTCTAGGGACAATGTGTAATATACAGTTTATGATAAATTTAGTGTGTTAAAAAAGCCATGTCCTCCTGGGCAACACGGCATGAATCACGGATGTCACCACAAGGTACATACACAGGCTTTTCGATTACATGTCCCCGCTATTCCATAATATCAATGTCACATAGTATCTGACATTACCTCATGTACAACCACCAATCATATGTCACAGGCAGCGCGCCAACTCCAGGAGCCAAAATTACTTTCTCTAAAACATATTTGGTCTCACATTAAGCGAAATGTTAAACTCTCCAGAGCCGAGAAGATGTCAAGGACAAAGATCCCCGAAAGATAAAGAAGCAATTTAGGTTTTTAGCTTCTGCAGGTTTCCAAAACAAAATTAATGGCAGGGAAACATGGAATTCACGTAGCTGGCGGCGCCGGTACGGACATTACATTTGTCTCGCTTGCTGAGCCTGAGCCTCATTTGGTGATAAAAGCCGCATGGTGTCAGGTACATTGTGTACAGAGAGACTGCAGGGCGATAAGTTAGAATGTAGTATACAGACTTACATTAATTTACCCTGTGTCAGAATGTACAGATAAAAAATATACCCCTATGTACAAGAATATAACTACTATAATACTGCCCCTATGTACAAGAATATAACTACTATATTACTGCTCCTATGTACAAGAATATAACTACTATAATACTACTCCTATGTACAAGGATATAACTACTATAATACTGCTCCTATGTACAAGAATATAACTACTATAATACTACCTCCTATGTACAAGAATATAACTACTATAATACTACTCCTATGTACAAGAATATAGCTACTATAATACTACTCCTATGTACAAGAATATAACTACTATAATACTGCCCCTATGTACAAGAATATAACTACTATAATACTACTCTTATGTACAAGAATATAACTACTATAATACTACCTCCTATGTACAAGGATATAACTACTATAATACTGCCTCCTATGTACAAGAATATAACTACTATAATACTGCCCCTATGTACAAGAATATAACTACTATAATACTGCCCCCTATGTACAAGAATATAACTACTATAATACTACCTCCTATGTACAAGAATATAACTACTATAATACTACCTCCTATGTACAAGAATATAACTACTATAATACTACCTCCTATGTACAAGAATATAACTACTATAATACTGCTCCTATGTACAAGAATATAACTACTATAATACTGCCCCTATGTACAAGAATATAACTACTATAATACTACTCCTATGTACAAGAATATAACTACTATAATACTACCTCCTATGTACAAGAATATAACTACTATAATACTGCTCCTATGTACAAGAATATAACTACTATAATACTACTCCTATGTACAAGAATATAACTACTATAATACTACTCCTATGTACAAGAATATAACTACTATAATACTGCCCCTATGTACAAGAATATAACTACTATAATACTGCTCCTATGTACAAGAATATAACTACTATAATACTGCTCCTATGTACAAGAATATAACTACTATAATACTGCTCCTATGTACAAGAATATAACTACTATAATACTGCCTCCTATGTACAAGAATATAACTACTATAATACTACTACTATGTACAAGAATATAACTACTATAATACTACTCCTATGTACAAGAATATAACTACTATAATACTGCTCCTATGTACAAGAATATAACTACTATAATACTGCCCCTATGTACAAGAATATAACTACTATAATACTACTCCTATGTACAAGAATATAACTACTATAATACTGCTCCTATGTACAAGAATATAACTACTATAATACTGCCCCTATGTACAAGAATATAACTACTATAATACTACTCCTATATACAAGAATATAACTACTATAATACTGCCTCCTATGTACAAGAATATAATTACTATAATACTGCTCCCTATGTACAAGAATATAACTACTATAATACTGCTCATATGTACAAGAATATAACTACTATAATACTACTCCTATCTACAAGAATATAACTGCTATAATACTACCTACTATATACAAGAATATAACGACTATAATACTACCTCCTATGTACAAGAATATAACTACTATAATACTGCCCCTATGTACAAGAATATAACTACTATAATACTGCTCCTATGTACAAGAATATAACTACTATATTACTGCTCCTATGTACAAGAATATAACTACTATAATACTGCTCCTATGTACAAGAATATAACTACTATAATACCACCTCCTATATACAAGAATATACTGTAACTACAATACTACCTCCTATGTACAAGAATATAACTACTATAATACTACTCCTATGTACAAGAATATAACTACTATAATACTACCCCCTATGTACAAGAATATAATTACTATAATACTACCTCCTGTGTACAAGAATATAACTACTATAATACTGCTCCTATGTACAAGAATATAACTACTATAATACTACCTACTATGTACAAGAATATAACTACTATAATACTACTCCTATGTACAAGAATATAACTACTATAATACTGCTCCTATGTACAAGAATATAACTACTGTAATACTGTTCCTATGTACAAGAATATAACTACTATAATATTACTCCTATGTACAAGAATATAACTACTATAATACTGCTTCTATGTACAAGAATATAACTACTATAATACTGCTCCTATGTACAAGAATATAACTACTATAATACTGTTCCTATGTACAAGAATATAACTACTATAATACTACTCATATGTACAAGAATATAACTACTATAATACTACTACTATGTACAAGAATATAACTACTATAATACTGCTTCTATGTACAAGAATATAACTACTATAATACTGCTCCTATGTACAGGAATATAACTACTATAATACTACCTCCTATGTACAAGAATATAACTACTATAATATTACTCCTATGTACAAGAATATAACTACTATAATACTGCTTCTATGTACAAGAATATAACTACTATAATACTACTCCTATGTACACGAATATAACTACTATAATACTGCTCCTATGTACAAGAATATAACTACTATAATACTGCTCCTATGTACAAGAATATAACTACTATAATACTGCTCCTATGTACAAGAATATAACTACTATAATACTGTTCCTATGTACAAGAATATAACTACTATAATACTGCTCCTATGTACAAGAATATAACTACTATAATACTACTCCTGTGTACAAGAATATAACTACTATAATACTGCCCCCTATGTACAAGAATATAACTACTATAATACTACCTCCTATGTACAAGAATATAACTACTTTAATACTACCTCCTATGTACAAGAATATAACTACTATAATACTACTCCTATGTACAAGAATATAACTACTTTAATACTACCTCCTATGTACAAGAATATAACTACTATAATACTACCTCCTATGTACAAGAATATAACTACTATAATACTGCTCCTATGTACAAGAATATAACTACTATAATACTGTCTCCTATGTGCAAGAATATAACTACTATAATACTACTCCTATGTACAAGAATATAACTACTATAATACTGCTCCTATGTACAAGAATATAACTACTATAATACTACCTCCTATGTACAAGAATATAACTACTATAATACTGCCTCCTATGTACAAGAATACAACTACTATAATACTACTCCTATGTACAAGAATATAACTACTATAATACTACTCCTATGTACAAGAATATAACTACTATAATACTGCTCCTATGTACAAGAATATAACTACTATAATAAGTCCAAAATATTCCTCAATGTGTATCGATGTATGTTGCTGTATTCAGTGGCATATGTCGTTCATTGGTCATAATGCAAAAATATTTGGTGTTTTTGGGTTTCTGCAGTAGCTTACTGTACGTTCCATCACCAACAGAGGCTGAAAGGACAAACTTTGACACTAATATTTTTATATTTGCAGGTTCAGAGACGGAGGACAACTGCCACAATGCTACTAACAATGGCCGGCGAGATTCTGAGCACCACAATGTCAACGTCAGGAGCCGCCCTACCAGTGTCTTCACTGACCTTAGAACAAAAAGCTGCCTTTGTCCTCGTGTTCCTACTGTTCATCTTCTTGGGGCTCCTCATCATACGTTGCTTCAGGATCCTCCTCGATCCTTACCGAAGCATGCCCTCGTCCACGTGGACAGATTACATGGAAAAGGACACCTTCGACTACCGCTGGGCCTGACGCTGGAGTCCTCATGTCTCCATCATGGGGTGAAGAAAAAATTTGATGGCGTCCCCAACATTCACTGGTGGCCTTCGGGAAATCAGCTTAGGGGGTGGGATGGGGGAAGGGGATTTATGTGGATTTTTTTAGTCTTTAAGCCGAATTGTGTGGGATGTTTACATCAACTGTGAAGCTTTGTGACCAACGCTAAGCTCTGACCAAGGTGGCACAAAGCTGACATAGATTTGCCAATACAAAAAAAAAAAGCCTCATTACCGCACACTTCGTGCAAGCCTACGCCGGAACGTTACGTGACTGTTGTCGTCGTTTTTTGTGTGTGTTTTTTTGTGTCAATATTGTAGGTGAGCATTGGAATATCAAAAAGAAAAACGGATTTTTTTTTTTTTTATTTTATAGACGTAAGGTGAGAAATGTTTTGTGCTTCGGTGTCACGCCTCGATTGTACTTTCCGAAAACCCCAGAATACCTCAGCCAGTCATAAAATTTTCAAAAACCACCATAAACAATTCATAAAATAGAAATTTCAGAAGGCCGACTGCAATTTGAACCAGAAACGGGCCAAGAACTCCACATGTATTTTTTTAGAAATTCTTCTTTTTAATGTTTCCAATGCCAGAGCCTATAAAAGTCAGCCGTTTTACTACGCGAGTGATTATCGGCACGCAAAGTGCATCGTAACGCTTTACCAAAACCTTCGCTACGTTTCTACAACAGCATCCATGTGACTACGGGACCATCTGATCGCCTGGACGCCGCTTCGAGATAAGCTTTTGTCGACACATTCCAAAATGGTCGCCTTTGGACCTTTCATGATTGTGTGGAACTGGGCGTCTTTTACGAGAAAAAAAAAAAAAAAAAGCACACATTTTTTAAATCCAAGTATGTCTCCTTTTGGGCAGCTGGATATTTTTCCACAATTTTTTTTTTTTTTTAATCTTTTTTTGGATTCTACAAAAGTGGGGGGTTGTTATCCTTCGATGGTTCCATAGACAGTGTCTAGGCTTACGATCACTTTTCGGACATCTCTGTTTTTGTAAACACTTGGAGGGTCCAAAGAACAACAATTTTGGACAATTTTTCGTATTGAACTGTTCCTCTGTTATACCTCCTGAAAAAGTTAAAAGCATCGGGTGTTTCCATTAGTCTTGTGTCCCCACACCGATTCCCAACAAGGCTCTTCGGAAACCTGCGACCCTCTGGTTGGGATGATTACCGCTTGCCCTTCACGCAACATTATCTGTGCCATTAGATTTGGTCAAAATTATTTGGTAGGGATTAGAGATGAGCGAGTAGTACTTGATCGAGTAGGTATTCGATCGAATACTACGGTATTTGAAATACTCTTACTCGATCGAGTACCACTCGCTGTTTGAATGTAAAAGTTTGATGCAGAACCAGCATTGATTGGCTGAATGCTATACAGTCGGCCAATTAACGCTGGTTCTTCTCCTACCTTTAGAAGTCTTCTCCGTGCAGCTTCCCGCGGCGTCTTCCGGCTCTGAATTCACTCTGTCAGGCATTGGGCCTGGGCAGAGCCGACTGCGCATGTCCGCTTGTAGTGTGGGCATGCGCAGTCGGCTCTGCCAAGGCCCGATGCCTGGCAAAGTGAATTCAGAGCCGGAAGATGCCGCGGGGACGCTGCAAGGAGAAGACTTCTCGGAGGATCCAGCCCGACCCTCACTCGTGGACTTGGTAAGAATAATTTGATCTAACATTGCCTACCCCTGAAACGAGCATTTCCCCCCATAGACTATAATAGGGTTCGATATTCGATTCGAGTAGTCGAATATTAAGGGGCTCCTTGAAACGAATATCGAACCCCGAACATTTTATTGTTTGCTCATCTCTAGTAGGGATGCCCCGAGGAATTTTTTTTTTTTTTCCCAGAGGTGCCCCGATTTTCAAAAAGTTGGGAAACACTGCCCTACATTGATTGGACAGTGTCAAAGATAGGGACTAGAGATGAGCGAGTAGTAATCGATCGAGTAGGTATTTGATCGAATACTACACTATTCAAAATACTCGTATTCGGTCGAATACCACGCGGTAAACGTAAAAGGCGTTTACCGCGTGGTATTCGACTGAGTACGAGTATTTCGAATACCATAGTATTCGATCAAATACCTACTCGCTCATCTCTAGTAGGGACACATCGGTAACACACCATTGGTCAAACCAATCAACCCTTTCCAGGAGGAATAACTTAGGGTCGGCACAGCGTTTTTAGAAAACATGGCCCCGGATTTTTTTTAAAAAAAATCCTATTATTTACTAAAACAGACCTGTCAGAAGAGTCGATCCTTTGTCTTTAAGTGCTGGGTAGGAATTGAACGCGGGACCAGTCACTGCCAGGAACGATCTTCTATCTCTTTTCGTGCCAAAGATGCAGGTTTATCTAAAGGGGAGAAAAAAAAATTAAAAATTCTACAGTTTCCATGGAAACTGGATATTCTGATTTGAAAGTGTTATACCTTTCTAAAATAGATGAAGATGAGGCCTTGAGGGGTGGGGAGGGGCGATGGGCCGCAGTTTAATATGTAATACTATAATTGTCAAGGAATAAAAATAATACCAGCTCCCAAAAGTATCTGCTGAATTGTTCGTTTGCTCCAGCATTTTTTTTTTTTTTTTTGTGTGCGCAATGTGAAAATTCAATAAAAACGGAGACGTTTTCTCAGTGTCTGACTTGTCGTGACTTGTCCCGAATGGCGGAGGTGATCAATGACTCCCCGATATAAGAGTATCGGCCACCCACGGCCTCGGTCAGTGCATTCCAAGTTGGAAGTTACCAATCCTTACAAGGAACATG
Source organism: Leptodactylus fuscus (assembly GCF_031893055.1). Taxonomy (NCBI): domain Eukaryota; kingdom Metazoa; phylum Chordata; class Amphibia; order Anura; family Leptodactylidae; genus Leptodactylus; species Leptodactylus fuscus. The sequence continues at coordinate 150,098,167 of NC_134271.1, forward strand.
GGAAGAATATGCAAATCTGTCTTCCATGATGTAGTTAGGAAGACATGCAGCCCAATAGAGGGCGCTCTCTGAGGATATGCAAATCTGTCTTCCATGATGTAATTAGGAAGACAGTGCCTTAGTCATGCAATCCAATAGAGGGAGCTCCCTTTAACATCATACCCAACCTTCCAAGAGGCCTTTGCTGCAATGATGTGGGATTTTACCAAGTACAGACTCTCAGCCGAGGACAGCTGTTTCGATCTGATTGGATCTCTTCAGCCCGGCGCAGAGAAGACCGACTTGGCAGAGGTGAGAAGCTTCTAGACAGGATTAAGGGGATATCGTCACTTCTTAGGGAGAGACCACCATTTAGGTGTGTGGAGACTTATTAAGCCATTTGCGCTCCACTTGTGCAAAGGAACATGGGAAGAATATGCAAATCTGTCTTCCATGATGTAGTTAGGAAGACAGTGCCTAACTACATCATGGAAGACAGATTTGCATATTCTTCCCATGTTCCTTTGCACAAGTGGAGCGCAATCCTTCCAATTCAGTGGAAGACTCTCCGCACACCAGGATCGGCGATGCTTAGAAGACGTAGACCAAAATGAAAACAATATCAAGACATGGCCATAGGGAGATCCTGTGTTTTTGGTTTCTTGAATAAGCCGTATTTGGCAGTCCCGTCTTGTCAAAGCCCTTTGTAATTTATTATTAGATATTAATGGGGTTGTCCTGGATATACAGTTCTTGGCAACTGATGCTCCCGGGGACTTGTTCCAGTGGAAGCCCTCGCCTCATGTGACCACTAGATCCAGTCAGTGGCCAATGGAGAGGATACGTGACGTCAGAAGTGACATATGCGAGTGACGTTCCAGTTCCTTTTTTTAGGCTGACGTTTGGCCTCAGCAGTTACTTGAGGTGAGGATTTCTACTAGAAGAAGAACCGGGACGCCACTGGACCGGACAACAGTGGGAGACACCAGAGCACCACAGACAGGAGAGTATATTTGGCTTCTTTGTCAAATCAAATATTTTATATTCTGGACAACCACTTTAAATTCAGGAGAAAATTGGAGGATATTTTTATGGAATTAAGAAAGTGTAACTACTAAAGATAAGCGACTACTATTCAAAACTCCAATTTCGAATACCTCGCTCTCATAGGAATGAATGGGAGCGGGCGAACTACAAGGGGTTAAGTGCTGGCCGACATGCGGCCACTCCCATTCATTCCTATGGAGCGAGGTATTCGAAAATGCAGTTTCTAATACTATTCGCTCATCTCTAGTAACTACCAGTAAGTATAAGACTGTACTCACACAAATGTAAAAAAAAGGACATTCTCAAATGAATGGGCCTAATCAGGAGCGAGCCTCGCGCCGTGGAATCCGCAGGAAGAAGAGCATGTCGCTTATTTTTTCGCTACTAGCTAGCGGAAAAAAGAAGCGAGTGGCTCCCATTGAAGTCAACGAGAGCCATTTTTGGCAGCGGATTTTGAGGCGGCTTCCACGTCAAAATCTGCTGCCAACTTCCTCCGTGTGAACTAGCCCTTATAGAACTGACTACAGACGATAGCTCATCAAAGATTTACAGGAAACCCGAAAACAACTCGGAGACAATTTCTCAAAAGAGACAGAAAATAATGACAACCTAGGTGTACATCTACACAAAGCTCTAGAACGTAAAGGCATGCACCGTCAATAACAATGACCTAGAGCCTAAATAAAAAAACAAAAATATTAGCTATCAACGATGGCAGGCCCAAAAATACAAATACCCAGAAGAACCTTACAAAAGGTTCTGCGCGTCTATAAGGGAGCATCAGCAAGTCTCAAAAGGACATACAAGGGGTCATTATCTGAGCAACGCTCATTGCGCCTCCTGCAATGCCTCACCAATGATATAAGGGTAAAAAATATGCAAATCTATTCTCCAGGATGTAATTAGGAGAACAGTGCACTCTGTATGCCGCCCTCTAGAGGGCAGCATCCTTAACGTCATGCATGACTCAGTTAATAAGCCTACTAACATGATGCAGAGTTTATTGCCAAATTAGTATTTCTATTCCAAAAGGAACAGATTCCCAGCTATGGACAGCGCTGTTTCGGTCTTTTGGACCTCCTCAGCATAGCGCAGGGATACTGATTTGGCAGAGTGAGAGACTATAGACCAGGGCCAGGGGATAATCATACACATTAGGGAGAGTGTGTGCCTACATAGGCAGTACGGAGACTTACAAGTCATTCCTGCTCCGCTAGGGATTCTGGGTAAAAAAATATGTAAATCTATTCTTGGGCGCAGCATAGAGAGGCACTGTTCTCCTAATTACATCCTGGAGAATAGATTTGCATATTTTTTTTTACCCAGAATCCCTAGCAGACACACTCTCCCTAATATGTATGATTATCCCCTGGCAATGATATAAGGTCACCTCAAAGCCTGAGAAGATCAAATGGCTCCAAGGGAATCAAAACTGCCACCTTGAAATTGTACCTCATGGATTCTTTATCAGCTGTTGGGTAATGAATAAAATGGTCTTGACACAATCTTCTAAGAGGTATTCTTATCCACCAGAGATGAACTTCGCTGATCTAGGTTGATGAGAAGAAGTGACTACGTATATTCTATCTGTCGACATCCTTCAAAGACAAAAAACAAAGGAAAAAAAGGTGGTCCCAAAGACCAAAGTTCATGCGTGAGGTCTAACTAGATACAAAGGATAAACAAAATCATCTTCCAAAAGGATTGCCCATCTTATAATTCCAGATTAGTAACATTGGCTGGGACCATTGGTGGCTTCGCTAAACTCAGCACATAGTTGCCCAACTTATGACTCCATCCTCGGAGTGTTGACGGAGTCAATGCTAGCCTCAAATTCACTACAAACGTGCCCATCTTATGATTCCAAACTAGCTGGGGCCTTGCTGGTTTCACCAGACTCTACACAACACCTTTCTGCCCAGAGCTGTGGAGTTGGTAGACCAAACCACCAAGAGTTCACGAAAAAATCCAGTACCTGAATTCCTATGAAAGTAAAATTATAACAAGCTCTGACCACAAACCGGTCACCATCTTTATATTGAATATATATGATTGGGTAAGGAACCGATGGAATACGTTATAGAATGGCAAGGAATAGATGGTACCCTCCCCAATGTCCAGTTACCCAATATCAGACTGCCACTAACCTCTGGAATATGGAGACAAAAACTACTCATCACCCATAGCCCACATCAAAAGCCTGAACCCCGCTCCTGTGTTATGGGTGCCTACGGACATGAGGTCCCCTTTTCTTATGGTGGAAAGAAGCCAAGATCAGACCTAGAACTGTTAGGGCTAGTTCACACGGGCAATGAGGGGGCAGATTATGGCGCTGAATCTATGTCATAATACGCCCCCTCACAATGGAGGTCTATGTAGACCGCCAGGCTACTTTTTTCCGTGAACAGCATGTTGTCGCTCACGGAAAAAAGAATCGACATGCCCTTTCTTGAGGCGGACTCCGTGGCTGATTCAGCCTTGGCGTCAGCCTCGCTGAAGCAACCTTCGGAGTAGGCCCATTTAGAGATGAGCGAGTACTGTTCGGATCAGCCGATCCGAACAGCACGCACGCAGTGAAATGAATGGACGTAGCCGGCACGCGGGGGGTTACGTGGCCGGCGTCAAAGCGGAAGTACCAGGTGCTTCCATTCATTTCAATGCGTGCGTGCTGTTCGGATCGGCTGATCCGAACAATACTCGCTCATCTCTAGGCCCATTCATTTGAGCCTACTCCGGAGGGGGAAGCCGCGACAGTCACATTTTGGCCCGAGAGTGACGTGGCTCCCCGTGTCACTCTCAGTACCAAAATTCGCCCATCCGCTCCCCATGAGAACGGGACCTGATGTTTTAGTCACACATGACACTACGTTTAAATTTGTGCCGGGATGTCCGTTGTCCTGGTCTGTCGGAGGACTACAACAACGAACACACAAACGGGGACCAACGGATGAACCCAACTGGGGGTTCGTCAGATATCTGTTCTTTTTTAACTAAAAACCTGGACATAAAAAAAAACAAATCGCACTCCAAACGCCGACGTGAACGAAGAATTACTCGCTCTAGAACATGACGAGAGGGTCTACACACCACTAAAATAGTCCTACTATGATGTGTCGAGAGAGGCTAGCCCACTTGTTGATGGTTTCCTTGCAGCAATTGTTTTTTTCCCCCCTCATAGCAAAAACCAAACAAGTCAAAGAAGAAGAATAGGAATGAATAGAGATGACGCAGACGCTGAATTTGACATTTTCGGTCGGTGAAACTTTGCTTTCCATATATAATGATTATCTAATAACTCATTCTGTAATTATTCCAGGCACAGAACTTCGCGCGACGTTACATTGCGCAGGAGTCGGCTCCACGTTCACGCTGTCAGCCTGCTGAAATGAAGTGACAATTTACATTCAGTCTCCATGGCACCGGCTGCTGTAAAAGCGTCTCGACAAGTACAAGAAATCCACCGCTCCACTATATCATTATTTCAGAGCTCATCCCAAATCCGGCATCTTATTTACTTGGCCTGGCCGTGTTCAGAGGGTGACGTGACAGGGCCCTTTTATAAGGCCTCATAGGACCCGCATACCTCATAATCTGTTAATTCACGGTACCCTCCGACGAAATTCAGAACGGTAAAATGTTTGTCGTCTTCAAAGCCCTGACAAATCTATTCGCTTATTGTGTTGACTATCTCCGACGCAGTAAATACTGATTATTATAGCCAAAATGGCCGCCGTTAGAGATCCCACAGGGGTCGTCACCAAACTATGCCAGATTGCTGCGTGACTAATCTGTCTATTTATGCGGAAAGGTATCGCCGCGTAACCACAAAGGATTGCCAGAGGACGGCTCAAGGACCGGTGAACGGGTTGCAGTTAATTCAGAGGGTAAAAAAAATTAAGGACAATCTGGTGAAGTTTTTGAAGCACATTAGTCACGTATAGAACTTTTACATAGTATATAACATACGGTAATACATTTATTGACAAATCTGCAAAATTCGTCCAGTGGTTCTCGCTTAGGCAGATATGCAAAGGCTGATAGGGGTAATCTGATGAAACAGTAGGTCTTGCCACTAGAGGCCGTAGAAGTGCTACCATCGCTCCCTATAAAAAGGCCATCAGAGGCCACTTTTGGGTAGTGTACCTCTTGGTACAAGAGAGTTGAGTCCTATACATAATTTTACAATGCACTCAAAGACATCTTGCCAGTTGACAGGCTTTGAGAGAGGGCGCATAATCTGACAAAGAAAAGCAGGATGGTCGTTTTCGACAAATTACCCTCTCTCTAGACAATTCTGACCTAGCTGTTAGAGAGGGATTCAGTGGCAAGCACGAGCAGCTCCCACAGGTTTCTCCATCACCATCAAGACATAGGTGGCTTCTTCATTACTTACCCCCGTCTCTGCTTGAACTATTTTCAGAAGCTCAAGCCTAGTAGATGTCCTATCATTGACCACCATTGCCTTCACTTGCAGTGGGATTGTGAATGACCGCGGACGGCTATCGACTGAAACTATTTCATCTTTAGCAACAAATCCAGGGGCTATTTATGATCTGTAATGGTTGGGATGAAGACCTCATGCTGAGCTTTCCAAGCCTGCCTTAACGTGTTCCAAGAGACATCATCATGTATAGGACATCCTCCTGGCCAAAGTGTTGCCTCTCTTGGCAAGGATTCCAACCAGTTCAACTCCGAAGTTGATGTATTGGAGGCAGGAAATAAAAAGGAAGAGCATCTTTGGTAAGGGGCAATCTGTGACAGCAATGACTGGGCCATAGCAACTCCAAAATGGCAGGTCTTGTAGAATATTTTCAGTCTGTAGCGTTTAATACCTACCAAGAATTGTCTAAGGAATCGGAGACGGGGTCAGGGGAAGGAAAGGCTTAATAATGCATGTGGGTAGTTCAGGCGAGCCCATCTAATCCGATTCCAGAGAAAGGAAACTGGAGAACAAATTGCTAAAAAAATCTAATGGACATGGACATGGAATCGTAGCTTGTCAGTGCGCCCAAGCTGACCCATTTAACACTGAAGGCTTCCAGGATCGGAATGAGACCATCAGCAGTGGACCGTGGAGGAATTTAAAGAGGCAACCTGAAGGAATCATTCTCGTTTGCATCATGTGGATGGTCGGGTGTCGAAACATTGCTTACATGGGTAAAAGATGGCACCAGGATCCACCATAGATGAAACCAAGCTATGATGCTCTGGGGAACAGTCCGCTAGAAACCAAACAAACATTCTCGATGCTACAAGTACCGAAACATTGAACTGACCAAGTACTCCCCACTTCAAAGAAGTGATAGTCCCCCCCTAATGGCCTCTTCAGCAGGAAAAAGTACTCAAAAATTGTTTAGATGTTGTCCGAGGAACATGATAAAGATCATGGTGGCCTCCAAATTCACCAGACATCAATCTAATCGATTAACGGTGGTATGTGCTGAAAAAACAAGGTCCAATCCATGAAATCAGAAATCACACAACGTACAGGATATATAGGATTGCTGCTAACATCCTGGACTCCTTCCGAGATCTTCTGGTGGAACACAAGCAGAAACTACACGATGCTACGTAGGTCATTTTACTGTTATAGTGGATTGATGTACACACAAAAAAAAAACAAAGTTCCTACGGCTTTGCTGATTAAAGGACTTCAAACTAAAAAAAAAAAATTTTTTATTTTATTTTTTATTTTAAGACGTACCAACACAATGACTAGAACCAATTTAGTTTGGCTCTACTGTACAATGTCCACTCAAAGATGGATTATTGATGGAGAGTTGACTTGCACGTCAAAAGCTGGAACATAAGACTCGGAGACAGAAGAAAAACCCTCATACGGTTGAGTTGAAAATATAAAAAAAGGCTTTTATTGCAATATAAAATTCTTTACAAATTAGTAGAAAAATGTATAGATACATGGACATTATTCACATTTTATTAACAAAGTCGGTCGTGTGCTCCGAGCATTAATCATCCTCCATGTCACAACCAATACTCTACATAAAGCTCGACACCACCGATATAGGTGACATGATACGGGGTCTTCACGAGACTCCAGAATGAAGAGGAGGAAGGAGCGACCAATCAGATCCAGGGGCTCCCCCCTGTTGCTTATCAACTTGCCAAAAACCCTTTTTCAGAAATGTGTTTTTCATACAAAAAAAAAAAATAGCCTCAAAAATTGGTATTTTTTTTTTTATCTACAATCCATTTTTCCCCCCACTTTCTCCTTTGAAGCAATATTTTAAATATCGTGGACAACCCTTTTAAATTTACTATTCTAAACTAAAAAAAATGTAGGGCACCCTACACGGAAAAAAAAAAAAAAAAAAAATTAAAGTTTCATCAGCTTGTCTCAAATCCAATTCTGGAAAATTAGACAGCAACCAAAATGGCTACCGCAATTTATTTTTCTTTAACAAACCATACCATAGCAACCTTCCGCTAGTAAAATTAAAGGGACCCTATCATTAGAATCCCTTTTTTTCTAACTAACATGTAGGAATAGCCTTAAGAGAGGCTATTCTTCTCCTACCTTTAGATGTCTTCTCCGCGCCACCGTTCAGCAGATATTCCGTTTTCCGTCTTTATGCAAATGAGTTCTCTTGCAGTATTGGGGGCGGCCCCAGCGCTCAAACAGCACTGGGGGCGTCCCCGATGCTGCGAGAGAACTTTCCAGTGACGCCTCCATCTTCTTCAGGAACCGGGCTCTACATGTCGTCTTCCGGCCTGGCATTCAATCTTCTACGCATGTACAATCGGCTCTCCCAAGCGGGCCTCAGGCAAATCCGACTGCACCTGCGTGACCGTTTTTTCATGGCCGCTTACTACAAGAGCTTGCGTAAGCGGCCACAAAAAAATGGCCGCACGCAGGTCCAGTCATGTGCATGCATAGAAGATTGAAAGCCCAGCCGGAAGACGACGCATAGAGGCCGGTTCCTGAAGAAGATGGAGGCAGCGCTGGAGAGTTCTCTCGCAGCACTGGAGACACCCCCAGTGCTGTTTGAGTGCTGGGGCCCGCCCCCAGTGCTGCAAGAGAACTAATTTGCATAAAGACAGAAAACAGAATATCTACCGAACGGCGGCGCGGAGAAGACATCTAAAGGTAGGAGAAGAATAGCCTTTAAGGCTATTCCTACGTGATAGAAAAAAAAAAAAAAGGGATTCTAATGATAGAATCCCTTTACGTTACACCATAAAGTTGGACGAGCCTAACAGGCACTTGATGCTTTACGGAGTAAGAACGACACCACATGTTAGCAAAATTCAGGGGAAAATACATCTCATATTACATAAAGTATTACATAACATATATAATATAATCTCCCCCCCCAAGTATAAATAACATTCACATAGGACAGGGCTCAGCAACCGTCGGCGCTCCAGCTGTCGTGAAACTACAACTCCCAACATGTTCCTATCACTTCTATGGGAGCTCAAAAAGAAGTCAAGGCGGTGAGTATGCCGGAAGTTGGGGTGTCACTGCGGGTGGAGCACTAAAGGTGCCAATAAAGTAAAATTCCTTCAGTTGTAAAACATTTCCTGCTCAGCACGTAGACACAGTATATTGTAAAGCAGAGGACAGGCCAAAGAGGGACAACTTACGAGCATAAGGCAGATTTACTAAGCTAAACGCACCAAAAATGTGGCTCGGTTCATCACAAATTCTGGCAAACGTGTCTTGTGCCAAGCTTGTAGAGAGTTTATGACATTTGTATCACTGATTAGACAAGGAGACATAGGCTACGAAAGAGGAAGTGAGACCAAGAAAAGAAAGGAAGTGGCTTAAAGGGGATGTCCAAGACTTCATATTGAATAATGATGACTCGTATTTGTGTTGGTTTCCTCCCACACCCCCAAAGACATACTGATAGGAAATATAGATTGTGAGCGATATATGAGACAGTGAGTGACAAGTACAGCGCTGTCGAATATGATCAGATATCAAAGATCTATCCTAAGGATACATCATTAGTAGCCAAAACACATGGGGTCTTGGGCAACCCAGTTAAAAGGGTTTTCCCATCTCAGTGTTTCAGCACTCTGCTTGCAGTCTCTTTTTCTCACTTCCTGTATTTCTTCTCCCACCTCCTTATACAGATCAGGTAATATGCAGATGCTTGTACAGAATGTTATCTGTGTGTTTACATAGAGAGATAGCAGACTCAGCTTTATCAGCAAACTGCAATTAGCTGAACTGATTGTCCTGCCGGTGTAGTCACTTGTCCTATAAGTCTGTGGTTATAGCAACACTGTGTAAACAATGGGAGGAATAAGTTCACATAGCAAGCAAACAAAGCAGAATTTCTAAAGCAATATATTTAGGAAAAGTCTTCAATTTACATAAGCTACCAGTATAGGATCCTTGAGCTGGGACAACCCATTTAAAGGGATCCTATCACACAGACACAATTTTTTCTAGGTACCATGTTGGAATAGCCGTAAGAAAGGCTATTCGTCTCCTACCTTTCGTCGTCTACTCCGCGCCGCCATTCACCTACAATCTCGGTTCTTATTGGTATGCAAATTAGCTCTCGCAGTAATGGGGGCGGGCCCCAGCGCTCAAAAAGCACTAGGCGCGTCCCCAATGCTGCGAGAAAACTCTCTCCAGCAGCATCCTCTTTAGCCTTTTCTTCCAGCGGTAGCTTGTAACTTCTAAGCCTCGGGCAGAGCAGACTGCGCATGCCCACAGGCCACGAGAAAATGGGCGATTCCACAGTATTGTAAGCGACCATTTTCTTGCGGCCTGTGGGCATGCGCAGTCTGCTCTGCCCAAGACCTAGAAGTTACAAGCTACCGCCGGAAGAAGAGGCTGAAGAGGACGCTGCTGACGAAGATGGAGGCGGCGCTGGAGTTTTCTCGCAGCATTGGGGACGCCTCCAGTGCTGTCTGAGCGCTAGTGCCCGCCCCCAGTGCTGCGAGAGAGCTCATTAGCATACCGACAAGAACCGGGATTGTAGGCGAACGGCGGCATGGAGAAGACGATGAAAGATAGGAGACGAATAGCCTTTCTTAAGGCTATTCCGACGTGGTACCTAGAAAAAAAATTGTGTCTGAGTGATAGGATCCCTTTAATATGTGCCACATCTTATTGTTTGCTATGGACAACAAAGTCAGTCAGTTTTGATAAAGTAGGTCTCATTTGTCAATATCGCCAGCCGGAAAATTAGGCCTTCTTGCTCATTGTAACCAATGAATCGGTAATTTTTTTTTAGGGAAAATTAATATTAAAAAAAAAGTCTACAATCCAAATTTAAAAAGTTGGAAATACCCAGGAAAACAAATTAAAAAAAAAAAAAAAATCATATATACATGTACAAAAAAAACCTAAAAACGTGCACGTGTGGAATGTACGGAATTCATATCAAATACCATTTTTTCATTATTTTTTTTATGCTGGACTGTATTGCTCTGGCGGTTTATACGTTTTTGGCGTCGGCTGCCATGGAGTTAACGAAGAACAACCACGGATATGAGTGTTAAATTCTAACATCGCAGCTTTTAATGAATATTAAGTGGGCTAAGAGCGGCTGCCATAGAAACAGCCTGCCGACTGGAGAAACTTTGTCAGAGCGGCGTAACCTCTGCCTGGTACGCTCCGTCTTTTGTATTCCAACACACTCTGCGGTAATACCATTCTGTATTGACGTGTCAATCTCTCGTCTCCGAGCCAGCAAAGCTCGGGAGTCCCAAGTGTGACCACGTAAGGATCCTGCCAAGGCGCAACCCCGTCAGCTATCCTAGATGGCAAGCGTTACATTTTCATCAGTAGGCCAAAAAAATTTTTTTAAAAATTGAATGCAATTTTTTAAATCTGAAAATCGAAAAGTTTGTTAAAAAAAAAAAAAGTTTAAAATTATAAAATGGACCAAAGTTAAAAAAAAAAAAAAAATTATTAAAAAAAAAAAATATATGACTATGATCACTAGAGGTAGATTATGACAACACCGCTCTCTTCCCAGCCATTAGGACCAGATTGGTCAAATATTCAATGGTGACAGTATGGCCAGAAGTGGTCGTGTTCTGAACCAGCTGCGGCAACACTGTTGGATTCCGTTATGAAGGTGTTCACCAACAAAACCCAAACAAAATGGCCACCTATCATAACAGATATTGACGACACTAAGGGGGCCGTTCACACTTGAGTCTGCTGTCCGTCCGCTGTGATCAAACAGATTGGGGACGGACTTGCAAACAGTCAGTTTAAAAACCCATTAATTTCAATGGGCTTTTAATGCAAACCTCTGGTGTCTGTATGAAGCCTCTCCGCTGGGAAACCGTTTTTTTAACGGACACAAAAGTCCTGCATGTGGGAAAAAAACGGAATTGCGATGGATTGGATGTAAACGGACACAAGGTAAAAGCTCATTGAAATGAATGGAAATTTTAACGGATTTCTGATGGATCAGCCAGTGTCCGTTGCTAAAATCTTGTAGTGGACAACAGCAACGGACACCACTGATGGTCACCAACCATGGTAGTGTGAATGCCCCCTTACATGACTGGACAGGCTGCACTCTCAGTGATGTCACCGCTCTCTAGTATACGGATAGGCTGTATTCTCAGTGATGTCACTGCTCTCTAGTATACGGATAGGCTGTATTCTCAGTGATGTCACCGCTCTCTAGTATACGGATAGGCTGTATTCTCAGTGATGTCACCGCTCTCTAGTATATAGATAGGCTGTATTCTCAGTGATGTCACTGCTCTCTAGTATATAGATAGGCTGTATTCTCAGTGATGTCACCGCTCTCTAGTATATAGATAGGCTGTATTCTCAGTGATGTCACTGCTCTCTAGTATACGGATAGGCTGTATTCTCAGTGATGTCACCGCTCTCTAGTATATGGATAGGCTGTATTCTCAGTGATGTCACCGCTCTCTAGTATACGGATAGGCTGTATTCTCAGTGATGTCACCGCTCTCTAGTATATAGATAGGCTGTATTCTCAGTGATGTCACTGCTCTCTAGTATATAGATAGGCTGTATTCTCAGTGATGTCACCGCTCTCTAGTACATGGATAGGCTGTATTCTCAGTGATGTCACCGCTCTCTAGTATACGGATAGGCTGTATTCTCAGTGATGTCACCGCTCTCTAGTATACGGATAGGCTGTATTCTCAGTGATGTCACCGCTCTCTAGTATACAGATAAGCTGTATTCTCAGTGATGTCACCGCTCTCTAGTATATAGATAGGCTGTATTCTCAGTGATGTCACCGCTCTCTAGTATACGGATAGCCTGTATTCTCAGTGGTCACCGCTCTCTAGTACATGGATAGGCTGTATTCTCAGTGATGTCACCGCTCTCTAGTATACGGATAGGCTGTATTCTCAGTGATGTCACCGCTCTCTAGTATACGGATAGGCTGTATTCTCAGTGATGTCACCGCTATTCCTTAAGTTGACAGGCTGCTTTTCTTGGTAATATCATAGTTATAGTTGAAGGCTAAAGAAACACAAAGGCAAAAAGTTGTATGTAATGATCTACGGTGTCGTGCTGCGACCTGCAACTATGTGCAACATGATAGTCGGTAGGATTCTGTTCAGTGGTTGCATGCGACTCTTTTACCACACACTCACCACTGACTCACATGCCACATTTGTGCGACATGCTTGCAATCGCAACCCTAAATGCGTCACACAACTTTGCAGTGTAGTCCTAACCTTACGCGCGCATTTTTTTTGTAGATGGAAAGAGGTGCCGCGGCAAAGCTACATCAGTAGTGCACAAACTCCAGAGCGGCTGCCGACACCAAACACAAGACTGAAGCGATGTATAATGCAGGAGCACATTACACGGGGAATGTATTACCTGTACAATAGAAGGAATGAAGAGGCTGGAGTGAAGCGAGCGCTCCCACAGAATATATAAATATAAAGGAGTATAGATATGTACATTTACAATGAGGCACATCTATGTCCGCCTGCGGAGGCCGACGAATCCCTGAAGCAGAACTACGCCCACCGTACGGCATTGCCATACAGGATTGCATTTTATGACGAGGCCAGGGGACTATTCTCCTGAAGACCCCTGACCTCCAAAGCCCAGGATTCACCCACCTCTTCTGGACTCAGCCCCCCTGGAGACAAGCTGAAAAGTTCGCCAACCTGCTAGGTCACATGACAACACTTTCCATGGGAATGTCGCAGTGATGTTCCACCGTCTCTATCTCGGTTATTTCTGTGCCCTGTAACTCCTCGGTGGAGATAATGATGGTGTCTCCGTCCTCCACCACGGTAAAGCTGTCCCCATTGATATGTTGACGGGCCAGGTTCTCCAGCCTGACCCGGTATTCCTCCGCCTCCTGTTCCTTCTCCAGGAGCTGCTGCCGGTATTCCTGGGCCCGGACGTTCGCCTCATGCAGCTGCTGTTCTAATAGTTTCCTGGCGTTCTCATCGTGGTGATTGTCCTAAAGAGGAAGAGGAGAAAAGAAAGTTAAGTGGCACACCAAAGTATGAGGACACTTACACAGAACTGCACCGAGTGTTTGCCCCAGCAAGTCCTCTCTGACTGAGCGGCATCAGCCATCTGACCCCAACCCTGGTGTCTTATTGCCATATTTACAGTTACAACTTCTGAAGGTGTGCCCCTCCTGTACTGTCTCATTACCGTATTTACAGCACTAAATGGTGTACCCCCGAACTGCTACTACTTTATCTGGAGGCATACCCTCATCTAAAGGGATTCTACCATTAAAAACACTTTTTTTCCTCGTTGACACGACGGAATAACCTTAAAAAGGCTATTATTCTCCTACCTTTAGATGTCTTCTCCACCCCACCATTCGGTTAAAATCCCGTTTTCCTCTGGTATGCAAATGAGTTCTCGCAAACACTGGGGGCGGTCCCTAGCACTCAATCAGCACTGTGGACGTCTCCAATGCTGCGAGACAACTCTCCAGCGCTGCCTCCATCTTCTTCAGGAACCAGGATCTTCACGCGTCTTCCTCCAGGGGACGGCTTCAAACTTCTAGGCCTCGGCCTACAGCAAAGCCGACAGTGCATGCCCGCCGGCCACAAGAAAATGGCTACTTACGCAGTAAGTAAGCGGCCATTTTCTTGTGGCCTGTGGGCATGTGCTGTCGACTCTCCCCGAGGCCTACAAGTTTGACCGCCTACGCCGGAAGAAGACGCGTGAAGAGCATGTTCCTGAAGAAGATGGAGGCGGCTCTGGAGAGTTCTCGCAGCATTGGAGACGCCTCGAGTGCTGTTTGAGCGCTGGGGACCGCCTCCAGTGCTGTGAGAGAACTCATTTGCATACCGACAAAAACCGGGATATCTACGGAATGGTGTCACAGAGAAGACATCTAAAGGTAGGAGAAGAATAGCCTCTCTTAAGTCTATTCCTACGTGTCAACAAGAAAAAAAAAAAAAAATGTGTTTCAATGGTAGAATCCCTCTAATGTCTCATTACTGTATTGGCCCTATAAATCCAGCACATCTCCTCACCATATTCTCTTTAACAGCACTTTCCACCGCTACCAGACGAGGTCTTTTGGCGGGTGGAGCGTCCTCCTCCGTAACCACCTCTTCTATTACCTCTCCTTCGGGAATGGCGACAACTGTAAACAAGACGACTACCGTTATATACCCGACTCCTCTTTGTATCCTCTGCCCGCTCTATAGACCCCTCAGCTCACCTTGTTCTCCATTTTGAATGGTCACTAGGAGCGGATGTCGGATGTGATCTGTGGTAAAGCCCCCGTGTAAGTTACCGAGTTGTACACCATCTGTCACAATGGTGATGACCCTCTGACCTCCGTTCTCCATGATCTGCCCGACGGAGTCCATTGACACGAGTTCAGCAGTGGAACCTGGTGAGGGAGACAATGCACGCCTTAGAAGAGTTCAGGGACTTGGAATAGTCAGGACTTCTTTAGGACGGCACTCACCACCAGTATTGTTAGTGCCTGAGATAGGAGTGGACGCCTCTGCGAGCGCTGCCAGAGTGGCAAGAACAGAGTTGGGGTTAGTAATTTCAATGGTGCCCCCATTGCCAGCTGCAAAGACAAGAGTATAATCTTAATGAAGCCCTGTCCTGTACACGAGCACATACGAGCCAATACACCGCCACCTAGTGCTCAAGACAAGACAGTGCAGATACAGTAATCCTGCATTCGGTAAATGTACCGTATAACTCAATCCTATGTCGTACCTGTGGAGGTTGTCATACTGGGCGCCAGGATGATCTGTGGTGATGAGACGGTGATGGTATTGGTATTTGGCTGGATGTGGATGTGACCCTGTCCCTGCATGGTTTCCTGTTGTGGAAAAGCAAATAAAAACAAAAAAAATGTCAGTGCAGTGTTCTCTAGTTAGATCCAAAGCTGCAGTCACAATTCTGACAATTTTCTGTAGGGTAAACTAACAATCTGCTCACCTGTAAGGTTATCAGTAACTCGGGGTAGTTTCTGTCTAGGGCGATATCAAACGGCGTTTTTCCGAACTTGCTCTGAATGTTGACGTCAGCCCCGTTCTTTATGAGCAGGTCCACCACTTCCTGGTGATTGTGCTCCGTCGCCCAGTGCAGCGCCGTCATTTCCAGCATGTCCTTAGCGTTGATGTTCGCTCCATTCTAAAAGGGCAACATCAGGGGTTAATCATTTCCTGACCAATGAGGAAAGGTTTTGGAGTTGGCTCCACCCTGTGGGTGCGGTCACACCTTGATCAGCAGATCCACGATGAGAGCGTGTCCCTCGAAGGCCGCCATGTGTAGGGGAGTCCTGTCCACCTTTGTTCGGGCATCTCTGCTGATCCCTGCTTGGAGCAGAACTTTCACCGTAGAGAGGTGACCGTACTGGGCCGCGAGATGGAGAGGAGACGTCCCCAGCTGGAAGACACAGGAAAATCATCTTAGAAACACAAAGTTAACGATCAGCCGGGAGGTGCCATGAAAAGAAGCACAAAAAATGCCCGAGGAAAGACTTACAAGGCCTCGCACTAGTCGCACGACCAAAGATTGTCATGTCAACCTACAACTCCTTCAACATTCCCTGACGGATACTCATCTGTCTGCCTTGTGTGGAGTTAAAGGGGTTGTCCACGGGGAAGGTGAAACACAGAAAAAAAAAACAAAAGAAACCAAACATGCTCAACTGGGTGGGTCAACCGGGTGCTCCGGCTTCTGCCAGCGGTCACATGAAAGGACCCAGGACGTCACTGTTGATGTTCCAGGTTCTTTCCAGAGACCGCTGAGGCCAATTAGGTGCCGCAATGGACAGGTGAGTATGGTTATTATTTTATGTTTCACCTTCCCCAGCCTCCTCCTCCAGGTATGTACCCGCTCACGGAAAAAAGAAGCGAGCTGCCCTTTCTTCAGGCGGATTCCTCGGCTAAATCAGCCCCGGGGCAGCACCCTCCGGGCTAGGCTCATTCATTTGGGCCTATTCCGGAGCGGGAAGCCGCGACTGTCGGAAGCCACGAAAGGCGTATTTTGGTCCTAGTCTGCCGTGGCTTCCCGCGTCAAAATCAGGACCAAAATACGCCCCCTTTGCCCCGTGTGAATTAGGCCTTAGAGGACAGACAGAACTCTCATTCCTCTACTTATCCTGCTGATGCTCCAACTCTCGGTCACGTGACCAACTCCGCTCAACGGACCTGTAGCCCAAGCAAAAGGGAGTCTAACATCAGCGAAAGTTGGAACAGATGCAGGGCAGGAAGAGAAACAAGAGTTATGGCCTCAGCTGCCCTCTGTACAGGTAATGGGGGACCAGGGTGTATATTAGTAATAAATATGTCCTCAGGAATATGCGGTTTTATATACCGCAGTCCGCACTGTCGGCTTTCCTGTTATGTGTCCTGGAGCTGGAGATATCGGTGCCGTTACCTCAGAAGGGCGTTCCTGACAGTCTAGCTGAACTATGAGGTATTCCCCCCAACAGTACTCATCTACTCCTCCATATCCCTGTACTGTCAGAGGGGGCCCAGCCATGACGCTAAGCTGTGAAGAACGCTCCACGGTACTCGTCTATGGATGACTATAGTCGGGGAGCGTTCCTCACAGCTCAGAGTCATCACTGGACGGTAAGGAAATCCCCCTCTGACAGTACAGGGCTAAACAAGTACAGTCAGGAGGGGGGTTCTTCACAGCCCAGCTATCTTGTCAGGAACGCCCTTCTGTCAGTGGGCAGAGATCGGTGTCGTTATAACGGCACCGATATCTCCAGCCCCCGAGAAAACCGATAGTGCGCTGAATTCACTGTCGGCTTTCTAGCGGTATATAAAACCGCATGTGCCCAAGGACACGTAAGGTCTTCTTTAAAGGGGTATTTCAGTAAGGCCAAGAATAGGGGTAACTTGATGACTACTGCGACCTACCACAAGAATTTGGGTGCTTTACACCTCAGTTTTGAATTAAGTGACCAAATGGACGGCATGTACCCCTGAGGACCACTGGAGATAGCCGAAACACAGCTTAGTTATCTCCAGTGGTCCCACTGAAATAAATGCACGTTCTGATGCAAAACACCCCAGTTCTCGTCATCAGTGGGGGTCTCAGTGGTCAGTCCCCTACCGATCATCAAGTTACCCCCCCATCCAAATGACACACCTATTTAACCAGTGCACTAGTAAGCGTTTACTGCCCAGATAATAGCTTTAAAGGGATTTTTCAGTCTGAGGGTAAGTTCACATAGAGTTTTTTGGTCAAAATTTTGAGGCCGTATTCGCCTAAAAATCCTGACCAAAAAGGCGGCTCCCACTGAAATCAATGGGAGCCGCTCAGGTGTTTTTTTCCGGGAGCCTGCTTGTTCCGGCTCCCGGGAAAAGAAGCGAGCTGCTTATTCTTCAGGCTGAGTCACCTCGCGATTCGACCTGAAGACACTCCCTTCTCCCGACTAGGCCCATTCATTGGGTCTAACACTGAGCGGAGTCGCGGCTACCCGTATTTTGGGGTTCCAATAAAGCCCGTGTGAACTAACCCTTACATAGATAAGATATGCCATTAGGTTATGACTAGTGAGAGTCCATCTCCGTGACCCCCACTGGCAAATTGTCATGAGGCTGTAGAGATGAGCCCATACTGTTGTCCCTTTAATCTCAGGGCCGGTGACCTAAGGTCAGCCCACCACCATACAGCTGCAGGGGAAAGACTAGTGAGCGCATGTGTCCCCGGACCGAGGACGTACCCAGTCAGTGGTGAATGGCGCCCCGTTCTGCATCAGCTGCCGCACTTCATCGTCTTCTCCGTTGCGAGCCGCTTCTAGTAACCTCTTCCCCAGGTCCAACGCCATCTGTAAGGGAAAGAGTCGGCGATCTTTAGGATATAGATACACCTACGTGATTGTCCAGTGAAGATATGGGGTGTATGTCTACTCATAAGTGGGGGGAGGGCGGCAAAGGTGACATAAGGGTGTAATAATAAGGGGGCAACGCATACAAGACAACAATGGATTCATATTTTTTTGTCCCAAAATCCGGTGACAACCAATATGGCTGCCATCAAGGCTCTGAGACGCATTGTCGCTCGGCTTTTCCCCCCCGGGTCCTTCATAGGACAAATCACTGGTGTGTTTTACCGGTCAGGGGTGAGGAAAAGCTGGATGACGACCCCTGGTAAACAAGGGAAAGCGGCGAAGACAGAGGTCACTCAAATTTCGAAGGATTGGGCAGGACTAAGAAATGGGGAAAAGACAAGGGGGGGACAAGTCTGTAAAGGGGGGGGGGGGGACAAGTCTGTAAGGGGGGGGGGGTGTAAATTGGCGCTACTGAATTTGGCCCAGGCATCTGCAGGAGGTGGGTGGGATGTGGTCAGGGAGGGGTTAACATGGGGGAGGGGAGGCCATAGATGTGGCTGGTCAGAGGACCTATTCATTGAGGGGCGGTGTGTGGGGTATATTGGTAAGAGTTGGGGTGTCCCTCTAGGCTGCCCCCCTCCCTCTCCACCAATTACACATGGGGCCACCACATGGCTAGCCACGGACTACATCCCCGACTACCGGCCTCACTCACCGCCGGGCCCGTCAGCGTTCACATCCAGGTTGTCCGGCCCGGTCCTCCTCAGTCCGCCCTCTCCGGTAAGCCGCCGTCACCTAGCTCTTAATATTTCATCGATTCCAAAAGTTTGGGTCCCAACAAGATGGCGGCGCCACCAGCGGAGGAGTCCGGGACGGAAGTAGGGAGCGACGCGTCTGTGTGCGGCGGAGGAATCCGGCAGCGAACTCGGAAACACTGCGCCTGGAAGCGACGGGACTCGATACAGAGAAGCGCGCCTGCGCAGAACCGCTGACGAAAAGGGCGGGCAATCAGTGTTGTGTTTTATTTCAGGAGTCTGTCAGACGCGGGCTGCCATCGCTTGTTGTTAGGCAGGCGGCCATGTTCTCCACAGTGGAGCTTGTCTTTATAGCCAAAATGGTTGTAGAAAGACAAAACTTTAAGGTAGGAGGGCTGTATGAGAAGATGTCGGCGCCGCATTCTGTTTATTGACCTGCTCCATTTTTGTTGCAAAGGTTTGCCTGAATTTATGTCACGAATCGTCTTGTAGATGCGAATGCGGAACATGTTTTAGAGCCTTAAAGGGATCCTATCATTAAAACACATTTTTTTCTGCCTACCATGTAGCAATAGCCTTAAGAAAGGCCATTCTTCTCCTACCTTTAGATGTCTTCACCGCGCCGCCACTCCGTAGAAATCCCGGTTTTCGTTGGTATGCAAATGAGTTCTCTCGCCGCACTGGGGGCGGTCCCCAGCGCTCAAAGAGTGGCCATAAGAAAAATGTCCGCTTACACAGTAAGCGGACATTTTCTTGTGGGCATGTGCAGTCGGCTCTACCCGAGGCCTAGAAGTTTGACGACCAGCGCCGGAAGAAGACGCATGAAGAGGCCGTTCCTGAAGACGATGGAGGTGGCGCTGGAGAGTTCTCTCGCAGCATTGGGGACGCCCCCAGTGCTGTTTGAGCGCTAAGGACCGCTCCCATTTCTGTGAGAGAACTCATTCGCATACCAATGAAAACCGGGATTTCTACGGAACGCCAGCACGGAGAAGACATCTAAAGGTAGGAGAAGAATAGCCTTTCTTATATACTGCTGAAAAGCCGACAGTGCGCTGAATTCAGCGCACTGTTGGCTTTCCCAATCTATGCCCCGCGTAAAGACCTATCGGTCCTGGTACCGTAGCTCTTTACAGTCAGAAGGGCGTTCCTGACAGTCTGTCAGGTACGTCCTTCTTCAAAGCAGCGCCTATCACTCTGTACTTTGTGAGCGGGGAGGAACGCTCCCTCCCTTTGCTCTCAGTGCTCATCCATAGAGGAGTATTATCAGGAGGGGAGGAGGCGTTCCTCCCCGCTCACACTGTACAGTGCGATAGGCACTGCTGTGGAGAAGGACCTTCCTGACAGATTGTCAGGAACGCCCTTCTGACTGTAAAGAGTTACGGTACCGCTAGCTCTTTACCCGGGGCACAGATCAGGAAAGCCGACAGTGCGCTGAATTCACTGCACTGTCGGCTTTCCAGCAGTATATAGAACTGCCTGTGCCCTGGACCATGAAAGGTCCTCTTTAAGGGTATTCCTATATGGTAGGCAGAAAAAATTGTGTTTTAATGATAGGATCCCTGTAAGTGTTCCTTTATTAGAGACATTGAGTAGCGTGTTGGACCTCCTCCATTGATCTTCAGAACCTCCGCAAATCGTGTTGGCGTACACAGGAATCAGAAGACCCAAAGCGTGCCAAGCAAACCTTCCCCACCATTACTTCACCATTGATTTGCTGACACCTGACAGGAAGGCTTCATCATTTGCGCCAAATTCTGCCTCTCTTGTCAGAATGGCGCCACTGAGATCTGGATCCATCTGACGAAACAATGTTTCATCACTACTCGGTCACACGATTTTTTTCTCTTTTGCCCACTGAAATCTTGCTTCCTTGCGTTTACTAGCGTTGCCTCTCTGTTGTTTGATTCCGTCGGAGGACATGAACAACAGAGAGGCAGACCACTAAACAGTGGTAACAAATAGAGTCAGACAGACTTCAATGACTAAATGTTATAAAACTAGTGGAGAAGAAAGTCCTGCGTGGAGGCCTATTTCCACCGCCGATTGTGAAGAGGTCACTGTGATGGAGACTGATGTAGACGTGAACCCAGCCTTGCGCTGAGGCCCCACATTGCAGAAACCCAGCTTTTTTTTTGTTGTGTTTTGAGTGACTACAAAAGGAATGGGAAATATATAGGAACCTCTTTTACTTCCACCTTCTGCTCCATCCACTCCTGGCTTTGACTTAAACAAACCGCAGCAAAGTCAGCAACAAAAAAAGCTGCAATTCCGCAATGTGGGGTCTCAGCCTTCGACTGTAACGGCATCGGCCATCTGCTGTTAGGCAGGGAGGGATGGATGATTTGAAATAACCATTACACACTCAATGTCAACTAAACTCAAATTTTATTTTTTCAATGTGTAGCTTGAATGTTGCTATTACAAAAATCAAAGAAAAAAAGAAATTAAAACATTGGTTACGGCCGAACGTCGAGGGCTGGCTTCAACTGCTTGATGCACACTTTTGATGTTTTCTAGGGTCCGTACTGTTCGGTCACCTCCTCGTGCAGTTCTGGGTCTCAAAAAGCCTGTTAGTTGAAAGTGATTCACCCATTTCACTATCGTGTCAAACTTCGGAACACGACTATGACGGCCAACGTTGAAACGATTCCAGAAATGTCTCTGTTTGAATAACGGAACGGCCCGTTTCAATAAAGGTGTTTACACGAACACATGATGCTCTATCGACCACATTTCCATTGCTACTGAAATTGTGCCTCCTGACGAGCAGATACCCCACTCTTTATCCACCAAGGTTATCCCCACCTTGTGTGGTGCCCCGTTCAATTCATCCATACCTCCCTGCCTAACCCTGTAGTACATTCGTCTTATGGCAAATAATGCTTTCAGACACACTAGGTGTCTCAGTAACGTTGTGTTTGGCTACAATCTGCCAGCTGTTCTTCACAACGATTATTGGACTCCTCCTCTGATCCTTTCATCAAAGAGTTGTTTTCAATCCCCTTTCACTGGAAGTTTTACCTACATTACTCCATTTTCTGTATACTTTCAATATTGCTGCACCAGAAAACCCCACAACGTGGCAGTGTATGAAATAATGGGCCCGACTAGTATAGCACCAATGACCAGTTCTCCTACAAAGTCACTCAGATCAGTTGATTTTCTCATCAAATGTGGATTTGCACTAAAACTGATCCACCAAAACCTTGTCACTAGATTTTAAAGACAGTGCGGGTCTTCATAAATCTGCCTTTTTGAGCATATGTGGCAGGAAAGCTCCCAGTGCATATGCTGAATTTAGCAATGGGGCCCCCCATTCATCCAACCAAAAAAATATACTGAACAGAGCAGGAAGCAGTTGGCTCTGTGCCCTGTATAGTGGCTGGGTGCCAGTATTGCATTTCAGTGGAAAATTGTGGCACAAAAAAATTTCCAAAAAGAAAGCCGACCAATATGCGGTGTAAAAAGTATTTGATGCGACAGATTTACGATTGAGACATTGTGATAAATTTGGCGCTTTTTCAGATTGTTGACCCTAGACCAGACCTGGGCAATGTACAGCCCGCGGACTACATCTGGCCCTCTGCTTCTGTCCGGCCCGCATAGGTTTTGGAAGTTTGTTCAAGGACCTGGCATGACGTCATCACAGCCTATCACCAGGATAGGTGGGCGGAGCCACACGGGACTGTGTGCTTCTGCAAACTGCCGGCAATGGAGTTTGCTGGATGATAAAGAAGAGAGAAGAGACAGCATGTATGAGCAAGAGGGGGGAACTAGGGGCAGATGTAGGGTGACATTAAACCGGGGCAGCTGGAGAAGGATATTAAATCATGGAGGATAGCTGGAGGGGGACATGTCTGCCTCTAATTGCCCCCAGTTTAATGTTCCCCTCCAACTATCCCCACTGTTTAATGTCCTCCTCCAGCTGTCCCAGTTTAATGTCCCCTCTAGTTTCTGCTAGTTTATACTGGGGCACCAAGAGAGGGACTTAAAGGGGTAGTCCCATGTCCCTTGCTCACCAGTCTTCGCTGCTGTAAAGACTTCTTTCTTCCTGGTTTTCTGTGTCAATTGGTGGGCGGCGTTTCATATGCAAAGCTGGCCTTGCCTGCGCGCTCCCAATGCAGCTAGGCATCGGACATACAGTTCTTTAATAAGATGGTGAGACAAGACTCCCAGCCTTCATATGTCTCCCAAGTATAAATTTCAGCTCCACTCATTCTGAACGTAAAACTCGTTCAGAATGAGTGCATAAAAAGCAGCTTCCATTCATTTCTATGGGTGCCGGCATTCGCATGCTACCCATTGAAATGAATGGGAGGCTATTTTACCTATTGCTTTCACTGTGATACGTGCACGCAGTATAGATAGGATCCTTGTTATGGGACAACCCCTTTAATACTGTGGGACATTTGGAGGGAAACGTTATAATGTGGTGGTGTATAATATTAGGGTGACTGTAGGAGGATTATACTTTGTGCGGGCACATGGAAAGATTGAGTGGGCGGAGTTAAATTTGCCGCGGCGCACATGGCCCTCTAGAACCGTTACAATTTCTCATGTGGCCCGTGGGAAAATTAATTGCCCACCACTGCCCCTTGACAGTCTTCGTAAATCTGACCCATCTCCTTGTCACAAGAGGGGTCTCTTTTCTTTTCAATAGCTACTGCGTTTAGAGTGCCAGACTGTTGGGTAAATTCCAAGTCGTGAGTCTAGCATGGAGCTCTATTTTGTCACATAAATTTATGAGCTGGATTTAAGGACTTTTAATGTGACGTATATCACTATATTTAGTAGTATAACCATGTGAATGACAAGCTTTACAGCAAAATGGCAAACTTCTTACGTGATCGTCAGTATCAGACAGACATGATCTATGCAGCTGTGGCCAACAGTCCATGCTAGATGCGGAGGAGAGCTTACAGATGCTACATCGCCTCTTGGATTTCAGGCTATTTCGGAAGCTCATGGAGGTGAATCGCGTGTGACTACATTTCTGTTTGAACTTGTATAGAAGGATTCTCTGGTTTCAGGAAAGGATTTAGTGTTTGTTTACATTTCTTAGGTCATGGGAAGGCACAAAGTATTTTATCTGCTGGCACATGAAAGGGCGTCATGGCATCCTCAGCTCTGGATTAGGAATTAAGAAGAATACTCATCTTCTGGCAAGCAGGAATCCTCGGGTTACTGTATCTGGGAAAGCTGAGTGATAGCGAACAGTATCAGTTAAAAAAAAATTGTCTGTCAGCTGCACTATTAAAACTATTGAAGGTATATAACCTTTAGTAACTAGTGTGGAAAAGTCAGATTGGTAGAAACAATGGTGCACACCTCAAACAGTCAAGACATGGACACAAAATGTCACTTAGGATAATCCACAGCCTCATTCCCCAACAAAAAAAGCAGAGATGAGCGTGCGTAAAAGCCTTTAAAATACGTACAAAGATAGGATAAATCTAGCGCATAGAGCATAGAAAGTTTAAAAAGGAGCAGAATTAGAAGAAAACAAGGGGCAAGAGGCTTGATAAATGCCTACCCATTGTCTGTGGAGACTCTTGGAACAATACTTAGAATATGACCACGCTCAGCAGATCTTAACGCAAATCTGTGGCAATTTTGCAGCAAAATCCTTCCATGTTAGCCTGAGGCCCCACATTGTGGAGCCTTCTTGGCTTTGGCTCAAAACACAGCAGCCAAAATACAGCCAAGAAGGCTTTGGCTCAAAAAGCTGAAGCAAAATCTGCGACAACGGGAGACCTCAGCCTGCCTCGTGTGTTGTGCTGTGAATTTACTACAGTTTGTCCAATACATTGAAGGGGAATCTCAACCTTACAGATCTTTCTCTTCCACTAAAAAGCAATATGAATGATTTGGTGCCGGAGTGGAGTAGTTGCTGCCAAAAAAGAAATAGACAACCATGTGTTTGGACACCCGTTGTAGATTTACAGGAATGGATTATGAAAAGCCCAAGGAAATCAATGTGAAAAATGTATCCCGGCAGGCGCACTTTATAAAACCATGTCAACGTGTACTGAAATTGCTTCACGTGAACACATACTGAATTGCGTAAGAGTCAGGTTGTGAAAGGAGGATAAAACAGAAGTGTGTGGTGTATTGCAGCTGACTACTGAATATGAGTAGACAGCCAGAGGCGTAAATTGATGCTCCTGGGCCCAATACAAAATGTAATGGGTTCCCCACTAATCATGTGTTATTTATAATACTGATGTTGTAGAGAGGCCTCTGGGCTACTCAGGCTTGAGGTTCTGGTTGCAATTGCTATTTCTGTACCCCCTATAGCTACACTCCTCTAGATAGTCATTGTGGGTCCAATAGTTTTCGAAGAAAATGAAAAGCAAGCTATGTATCTGGGTAACTTCAATTAATTCTATGTGCAGTTATTTGATCACATGGGGTGATTTGCCTTACAACGTCCACATCTCTGTGCAGACGTCATGCCCCATTCACAGAAGAAAATACAATGGGTAAAGGATTGTGGCCTAGAGTCGAAAAGCCATTGAGTCTCACTCCTCTATTTTTACACTGCGCAATAGTGACTTCTCGTCTGAATTCCGACACCTTAATAAATTACTGACAGCCATGGTCAGAAGCAGTAAGGCTAAGTTCACACTGTGTTTTTGCTGAAAACTTTAGGGGTTTATTTTGTTTATTTGTTTTATTTTTACATGTTTTTTCTTTATTTTACTATCTGGGAAAAATGGAAAGAAAAAGATGTTCGTTTCATGTTTTTTTTTTATTATTATTATTAGCGCCAAGTGCTACTATAACATAAATAAATAAAACATTTAAACAGTCTTCCCGCTCCATTACATTCCTTTTTAGTAGGTAACATTGCTATGTTACCAATGGCGGGGGTAGAACCTGCATGTACCTTGCTTCAGAGGATTTTATAACCTTTGGAACAGATTCAGATGAATTTGCTGTAAATTACTGTACAGGACTCAACGTAGAGTTTTGAAACGTAGCAAAAAAATTCTATATGGAAAAATTAGCTTTCTGTAGATTTTCACTGTATGGGGTGAATTCTTTGATGAATCCATAATGAATTTTGTTTTGGAATTACTATGGATTTGTGATGGAATCTATTGCGGAAAACTTCTGCCCTCCGAATGGTGGCAGGTAGCAGTGTAAACTGCATCCCGCTGGTGGTCAGCTGATGTGCCTTGAAGAGCAACTTATACAGCCCTCCCTAGGGTGATGCTACAGACTATGTAATCCTCTGTGCTAAATGCTGACAGTGCTTACCCTTTCAGTATCTAAACTTAATGAATATAAATCATGTGTCCCTATAAATAAGATGGCACTGATTCTTGCCATATTTTGCATCCTGAATTGAAAACCCTGTAGTATGAAGATTAGAGCAGAGAAACACCCTACCTTTTTATCTTGCAGTTTCTTGTTTCTCCAGCAGGTGGACACTAGGTTTCGAACTGTGTTCTGTAAGTAAGGATTCCTCTCGAAGATTCCAGAATATATGCATAATATATGAATAAAAGAAATAAAAGTACCGTATATACTCGAGTATAGGCCGACCCGAATATAAGCCGAGACCCCTAATTGTATCACAAAAAACTGGGAAAACATATTGACTCGAGTATAAGCCAAGGGGGAAATCCACCATTGCAGATAAAAAGTCTGGTCATGTGCATTACAGCTCAGTAACTCTATGTGCCTCATAGTAATAGCAGTTCCCCATCATGTCCCTCACATTAAAGGGGCTCTATCAGCAAAATCATGCTGATAGAGCCCCACATATGCGTGAATAGCCTTTAAAAAGGCTATTCAGGCACCATAAATGTTAAACTATTAAACTAACGTCACTATTCACTACTCACGTCACTATTAAACTACCCCCCCCCCCCCCCCGTTTTAAAATAATACCCTAAAAAAGAATGTGATCTACTTACGCATCGTGCACGCTGGGCGGGCATTCAGGGTGCGCCGTCTTCTTCATCCACGCCTCCTCTTCCTCCAATGTCTTCGGGTCCCGTCCTCCTCCGGCGCTCGCTAGCTGACATGCAGTAGCATGCGGCATCTACTACTGCGCATGCGCCCAGGCCATTTTTTTTTTTTATCAATGTCAGCGAGCACCAGAGGAAGACGGGACCCGAAGACATCGGAGGAAGAAGAGGCGTGGATGAAGAAGACACACCCTGAATGCCCGCCCAGCGTGCACAATGAGTAAGTAGATCATTCTTTTTTAGGTTTTGCTGATAGAGCCTCTTTAACCCCCTGTGTGCCTTACATAAGAGTTACTGATATGTGGGACATATGGAGGTAATAATTAGGTATCTTAGTAACCCTTATATGGAGCACACAGGGGTTAATATGGGGGACATGATGGGGTTAACTGTTATTAATGTGAAGCACATGGAGTTACTGAAACTAAATTAATAACCCCAAATGCCTGACATTAATAGGCAGAGTAACTAAAGGAAGGTCCCTGTGTGTTTCACTTTACTGTAGCTACTTCTCCTCCACACAACAGACATCTTCCATAAGACACAATGAATCCTGGACACTCATCTGCAGGGTAGATGCTAAAGGAGCTCTGATGACGTCATGACCATGTGATCGGACTCTGGTGTGGGCGGAGCTACTAGGATTTAGGGCCCCTTCACACGGAGTAAACGCCCGTGTATTTTGGCAAAATACACGTGTAAAAATCAGACTCCCATTGACTTCAATGGCATTTTTTTTTACACGTGTAAAAAAACACGTCAAAATACACGTGTAAAATGTCATTGAAGTCAATGGGAGTCTTATTTTTACACGTGTATTTTTACACGTGTATTTTGCCAAAATACACCCGCGTTTACTCGGCGTGAAGGGGCCCTTAGACTCAACCTTATCTGCAGATGTTACATACCAGTGGCTACAGGACCTTTGTTGACATCACAGTCACGTGACCTCATGACAAGCCAATCACAGAGCAGTACTGTAGCACTAAAGGACCTCCCCCTTCCAGGTCCTTCCAGGTTTCTGTGCTCCGTGGACCCTGACTCGTGTATAAGCTGAGGAGAGCTTTTTCAGCATGAAAAATGTGCTGGGAAAGTTGGATTATACTTGAGTATATACGGTAACCCTTGTACAGTAGTAATATTACTATAATCTTTCTTTTTTGGGGGAGAAGATAGGCCCAAACTCACTACACATATATAGGAAGAAAAACATCAATACACAAAAAGTGCAAGTCACAACTGAAATATTTTATTTGGCGCAGTGAAAATTTCAACAGTTTGTCACATGAGTAACACTGAAGAGCCTCAAGGTGTCTTTTGGTGCGTTGCGGACCTGGCGACAACATAAAGCGAATACTGGCTTATAACATTCACATTACTCAAGAAATCATGTAAAGGATGACTACCAGAAATGTTCAGCTCCTCCGTTCCTGAGACCCCATGATAACACTTCCTGCCTGAGATCTGGTTATTCAACCTTCCTATATTACCATCCGCATCAACGTGCACATAGCAAATGGCTTGAATATTACCAGATGTGAATAGGATTCACGCAACATCAATACGAAATAGCTGGACAGTTTTCTCATGGGATTCCCAGGAGTAGGGGGGCTCCAGACCTGTATCCTTCAAACTTCAGTAAGCTACCAATATGTATATTTTTCATATTAACAGAAATACAAAAAATAATTTGAGAAATATAAAAAATAAATGACAATGAAAAGAGCAGTGTTGCCATCACAGGCAGTGACCCGACTGGTTGCTGTGGTCTCCGTTTTTTCCTGATTTTGTGTCCTTATGACCCTTGTGATTGCCAGACATCCAGTGATTTATTCATTATTGTCACTATATGGAAATTCTTTGCAACAAGTCAAAGTTCAACTCGACTACTGGATGTATTTAAAGAGAAATTCCTGCTTTACATGAAGCATTTTTGCTCTACAGCAGCACGTCCCTCTCAGTGAATGTCTGCACCAGATCTCCACATGCCTGTAGAGAACGGAAGGACTAGTAAAGTCTACCGATTTATGCCATCATCTATATTTTATAGGATGATGAAGGCTGATTTTCTTTGGGATTGCTGCATGGATTCATGAATTTTTTTTCACAATGTTTTTAACGCATTTGGGCAGTCTGTTAAGAGGAACAACAAGCCATTACCTTTCCATAGAAACAAGGATGATTCCACCAGTGCTATGGAGTTGGTAGCCAAAACCAGTAGCTCTGGATACTCTGTCTTTCAACAGCCCAACTCAATCTTCATCCAAAACTGACCCCTACTTTCTCCCCATGGCTCTGAGCGCTGTATTCTACAGTGAGGGGTGACAGATCACTGCTCTTAATTTCATCACATAGAATTAATAATTGATTTTTCTTGCTTATAAGAGCTGTAATACAACCATAATGTATGCTCTCTATATTCCGGCCACAAATCCTGTCCTCACTACAGATGTAATGACCCAAACCAGCCACATCATCGGGAGCTCAAAAGATTTGTGGTCATAATACAGCTGTGTTACACTTGCCCGAATTGGCCCTACTGGACAAAGTAATCATTATCCCACTGTAGCTTTTCCACCATTAAAATAAAAATTTCCACAAGGTATATTTTTTTTTACTGGATGCCTCTGTATAGAATAGCATAGTTTACTACAGGGGCCACTTCTTAGGGCCTTTTTCAACTCTGTGGTTGCTTCAGCCATCTTTTTCGGTGTGGCCTGCTGGGGGAGCAGTATATCAACCAGGGACAGAAATAGACTTGACAGGCTGATCAGAAGGGCCAGTTCTGTCCTGGGGAGCCCCCTGGACCCAGTACAGGTGGTGGGTGACAGAAGGATACTATCCGTGGTGACCTCCATGCGGGAGAACAAATCCCACCCCATGTTTGAGACCTTGAGGGCACTTGGCAGCTCTGTAAGTGACCGTCTGCTTCACCCCAAGTGTGAGAAGGAGCTATCGCAAGTCCTTCCTTCCAACCGCGATCAGGCTGTATAATCTACATCAGACCAATCGAAGATCACTCCGCACAGAGAACTAAATGATCCTGAAGTCTTCCTTCTTTCTTTCTTCTCTTCCTTAGCTGCTATGGACTCCTAGTATATCTTCTCTTCTCAGCTTATGTGTGTCTACGTCTGTAATATATTACTGTGTATTATCCTGTATCTGTATTACTATGCTACTGTAACATACTGAAATTTCCCCACTGTGGGACTATTAAAGGATTATCTTATCTTATTATGCCTTACATCAAAATAAGTATATCAGCCCACTGAACAGCCAACCAAAACTTTCCTATCTGGCAACAAACATTCTCCCATCCATGATTGGTTGTTACATTCTACAAGTCAACAGAAGTTTTGGGGATTTTCAGTGCAGAAACAAAACCAATTCACATGCGTGAACATAGCGGCTGAAGAGGATCAGATTCAAATCGACTGCTTCAGGCTCCTCAGAGCTGATATCTACATCTGGCAGAGCAGATGGTTTGCCCTTGGCTGGACAGGCTGAAGTGACCTGAGGGCGCAGCTTCAATTTGGTTTCCATCAACCGATAAGAGTATGAGGCGTCACATCTCCGAGGAAAATAAGAGAATAAAACCTTCAAGCGCCAAAAACGTAATAAATAAATAAATACAAAGAAGGAAAACACATTCAATGAGAAACCGCCAGGGTCGTGAAATAAATGACTGAATAATTCATGAATGAATTAAGCTTAGTGAGTGTTCTGTGGTAGAAAGGCAGGTAGATTACAGCAAGGCCTTTGGGGGTTTGAGATCTTTTTTTCTTTTAAATCAGGTCGAAGTCCAAGATATCAAGACTGGCGATGGGTTCTCGCCAGAAGTTGAAGGCGGTGTACTCCAGCAGAGCGTCATCTTCTGTGGATACATCTTTAGAGGTTTTGTTGGTTTCCACTAAGCCAAGGCACTCCAGTTCGGAGAGATCCAGTTCTGGGATGGGAAGTTTCCAGAACAGAAAGGAATCATATTGGTTGCTGAGTGTGTCCAACATGATCACCTGGAAAATGAAGGTGACATATTATCATCTAGAAATGGTGGAGAAGACATTATCACCTACAATGGGAAACAGCATCATCTGGATATAGAGGCCCAACATTACAGCCTGCAAAGTGAAGGACAAGGTATAAAATTTAGAAGACATGTAGAGAAGACACATTTTCCCCATTGACCGTAAAAAGAAAGGTGGCCATGCATATTCAATGTCATCACTGGGCTGTGAGGAACGTCCCCTGGCAGTACTCATCCATAGACTTGTACTGGGGGAGGGGGCGTTCCTGGGCGGTAAGGAACGTCCCCTCAAACAGTTCAGGGCTTTCTAGCGGTATATAAAACCGCATATGCATGAGGACATGAAAGGTCCTCTTTGCAGTGTCACCTGCAAAGCGGAAGACTGTATAAAGCAATGGCTGCCAAGAATTAAAACCATTCCCTTTAAGGGTTAGTGTTCAGCTTTCCGATGTAGTCACATGAAGGTCTCGGAACGTCTCACAACTTGTGTACATCGCCTAGACTGGAACATACTATCAAAGCTGAGCTATCATAAGCCAAGTACCACCATGAAGGAATTTGGAGACCAATTTTGGTGGTCTTCCGCCCTGTGGATCCTGTGGTGGAAAACCAAAGCAAAGGTTTCAGCTTTCAGCCATGGATGTGCTCGATAATGAACCTCAGAAACAATGGGGGGCAGTTTCCGGACAGAATTTGGAGCTGTTTTTGAGGCACAATCCTTTTCCCTTTGGGTATGTCATTGGTTTTTATATTGAGGGAAATTAAAAAAAGTGAATTTTCTCGCTGCTTCAAAAACTGCTGAAAGTGGATTGAGATCGCTGATGCTTTCACTCTACGCTCCTAATATTTTTATTGGATACTGTCTCCTTTTGGCACAAGTACAGCTGAATTTCATTGCTCTAATAGGGCCAAGCCCCTTTCTCAATGGATCAGGACTCAGTTCCACTGGGTAATCTCTTTTGGTAGACCAGTCCGACCCTTACATATAGGTACATGGTTTGTATGGTGGAAAAAATCACATATGTCCATCAACTTCAACCAGAGGATGGGAAACGGCACAACAGTGTGTTTTATCCTATGTTTTTGCATAATCAAGCAGATTGTCAAGACACCCATATTCTTCGTTTCCCTACTTTCCCAGGATCAGATATAGCTAAGAAAAATTACATTCTATCTTTGAAGTCTGTTCTTGTATCTAGTGTACAGCCCCAGCCCTGCAGACCGCTCCCTCCCCATCATGTATTCACAACGACTGAAATAGCACAGCTCATACCGCAGTCTGCTTGCCACACCCATGACAGCAAAAACCCCATCAGCCTGCTATTTATAATGGCCACTAATTTTACTGTCACGTCCGGGGTGCAGGTCACATCTAATATTGGACATGTCACAGACAACAAATTCCTGTATGATCTATGCATCCGCCTCAGGGACTGATACCAAATATAATAATCAGGATTTAATAGACCACCCAGCATAGCATCGTATACTGAAGATGGTGGGAATTACAGAGTGGAGGTCTCTTATCACCCTATCAATGAGGTCTCTGCGGTCTAAAATCAGTGTGCCCCCTTTATACTAAAAGAGATACATGGAAAATGAAGGAAGAGAAACCCAGCTGGAGCAAGTGCGGAGTAAAATTCCGAAATCTAGGCATAGATGGATGGATAGATAGATAGATAGATAGATAGATAGATAGATAGATAGGAGATAGATAGATAGATAGATAGATAGATAGATAGATAGATAGACAGGTAGTAGAAGAACATACGAAGGTTAATACATACAGTATGCAATTTAAAAAAAAAAGGTAAAAATAGATAGACACATAGAAATATATATGAGATAGATAGATAGATAGATAGATAGATAGATAGATAGATAGATAGATAGATAGATAGATAGAACATAGTCTGATAGATAAGGTATATAGATTTATAAAAAGAGATAGATAGATAGATAGATAGATAGATAGATAGATAGATAGATATGAGATAGAGGATGGATATGCTGGCAGAGGACTTTTTTTTCCTAGGTTAAATAGATACATAGACAGATATGAATATAATATATATAAATGTTAAATTCTATGGTTTTGGTGCGGTCATTTCTATCCGGCAGTCATGATCTGGCTGCCTGTTCATTATACTTAGCTTTTCCTATCATTCTGCCGAGCCACCCAATGATGATACTATGGTGCATGGGATGAGGATGATGGTGCCGGTACTCACTGTGCAGGCAGAGGAGATGCTGGCTGCAGGCAGGGTATTGTCTGGGCTCCTCCTGGAGAATCTTCTGTGCGGCTTTGTCTGTGTGTATGAGGCAGCAACTCCTCCTACCTCACACCTCAATCCTCTCTCCCTCGCAGCAGAGAATTCTGGGCCAATGATTCAGCCAAATTCTGCGGGATGCTCATTACCTTAAATGACAACTCCCAGAAGGGACTGGATCTTCCAGTGTGTTCGATGGAAGGAGCAAGTGAAGAACACAGCCCCTCCGCCACCTCAGAGGGTAGACAGTGGTGTCTGCTAAATAATGCTGAGGAGCACCATACTATAAATGGCCCTGGGGTCTGCAGAACCACCTAGTCCAAAATTACAATCATCTGGTCCTCAAAGGGTGATGGAAAGAAGCAATTATTCTATGTTTTTTGGGAGGTTGTTTATATAGTGTTTACCGTGTGGTATAAATAACATTCGATAGATTTACGTATATTTTTATGATTAAAAAAATAAATAAGAAATTAAATTTAACTGTTTTCATGTCACTGCCTTTCAAGAACCATTTTTAGTTTTGGTCGATGGAGTTTATGAGTGTTTTAGTATTTATCGGTACCGTTTGGAAAGAGAATAAACAAAAAACTAGTTTTCACATTGTTTTTTTTTGTCTTTTAACACAATTTTAATATATTTTCATTTTAAAGAAGTAGAGATGTAGAGACTCATACATATGCTATATATGTAGGGTATACCTGTTGTAGTTGATGTAACATCTATGAGGTATTTTTGGTTCTGTTATGGTTCCCTTTATGGAGCCTAAATGTCCCATCGTGTTTCTGACAGTCTAGGGGCAGCCAGTGATAAATCAATGACATAGAAATTCAGCCTCCTAAAACAAACTGCAGGGTCTCAGTGTATCCTATGTGATGCAGCTTCAGCTTGTCCCCTGGTTCCTGCTTATGAAAAATTTCTACCTGCCATTTGTTACAAGCAGGAGGCACTGGGGCAAAAGTGTATTCTCCTCTAATACACTGCAAGTTCTGCACACAGCAGTCACAAATAGCGGAGACAGGCAGTATCAAATACAAAGCAGGTTCTGCGCACAGCACAGGCAAGCAATATCAAATACACTGCAGGTTCTGCACAAAGCAGTCACAGATAGCAGAGGCAAGCAGTATCAAATACACTGCAGGTTCTGCACACAGCAGTCACAGATAGCAGAGGCAGGTAGTATCAAATACACTGCAGGTTCTTCACACAGCAGTCAGAGATAGCAGAGGCAGGCAGTGTGAGTAACTAAAGAGTTGTACCTCATTGTATGGACTTGCCTATTATATTACTGCTCTCCTGCTGCCTTAGGCAAAAATTATATCTTAATCAGCAATCTATACAGGGGGACATATAGAGGAACAATATTGGCAGTGCTGGTTGGTGATGGGTCTGAATGTTGCCATTTGATAGATGCTGCTGTAATCCTGGAATTCACAGGGGAACCTGACGACCCATCTACAGTACACAGGAGCGCAAGCTCTGGATTGGTAGTCAGTTTGAGGATTACATGACACAACTGTCCTCAATGGAAGGGCTTAAAATGTAGGGCTGTATGGTCTGCTGGTAAGATAGCATTATATGTCCAAAAAGTCCACGAATGATTTTAGTCCCAAAAGAGCATTTGGATTGGCTTATGCAGCAGTACTTATGTATAGTAGTATATAGATAGTCAACCTATTAGGCTCTACCTATGGCAGGGTCTAATAGGATTCTGTACATGATAGACCTGGAGTTCATTCTTAGGCCTCAGGCTGTAATGGAAGATCAATGGCATCCCAAAATTATGTTATGGGAAGGGGAGAACAAATAAGGGGTGACAGACGTGGTCTAAATGTATCACTTTATATCAGGGAACAAATGTATTATCGTATATCGTGGTATAAATGTGTTTCTGTATATCGGGGTACAGTATTGCAGTATATCGGGATACAAACTTTTTACTGTATATCAGGGTACAAAAGTATTACTGTATAACTGGGTACAAATGTATCACCATATACCGGGGTACAAAAGTATTACTGTATAACCAGGTATGACCATTTTACTGTATATCTGGGTACAAATGTATAACCGTATACTGACGTATACCCGTATCATATCTGGGCAACAACTGCATAAAACAAGCTATTAATAGCTGCCAAATGATACATAGAGGAGGAGGAAGACCACTATAGAGCTGAAATTTCCTGTGCCCTAAGTGTGTTACATATCTGGGGGGTGGTATACTGTGGTATAGCGGCTGTTTCTATGCGCCGTGGTTTCGTCAAAACCAGAACATTGTCTGCACTTATTGTTTCGGTGGAGTAGATGATATAATGGCGTTTCCTGCAGAGTATAGGACGTGGCACAGAATGAGGGGCTGGACTGCCACACTACAATAAAAACTTGATTAGACATTAGTTAGGCACCCACGTCAGAAATCTTGCACATTGTGCATAATTCAGTGTTGTTTTTAACTCTGTCTGGAGGAACCTAAAACCATCCTAATCATGAATTAAATTCCATAACTGCAGTGCAGACTGACACAGCAGTGACACGAAAAGAAACTGGACTGTACATGACATTATATATGCATGTGGCATCCCCTGTGGGCCTCGTAATGGTGTCAGAGACAAATATAACTCAGTAGAAGCTGCTCAGAGTATGAAAAGACTCACGGGAATGCATTTTGGGCTATCTGTAATATTTTAAAATGAAAAGTGTTTTCCATAACTTCCATCTTCCATCAGATCGGTGGCGAGTCTGACACCTGACATTACCCCATAGATTAACTGGTTGAATAGGCCACTGGGATCAGCGAGCACTTCACTGAATGCCAATTACAGCATCAGAGATATCATAGGGGCTAAGCTTGGTATTGCAGCTCAGCCCCATTCACTTAAAGGGATCCTATCATTTAAACTAAATTTTTTGTCCCAAACACGTCGGAATAGCCTTAAGAAAGGCTATTCTTCTCCTACCTTTAGATGTCTTCTCCGCACCTCCGTTCGGTATATAATCCGGTTTTCACCGGTATGCAAATGAGTTCTCTTGCGGCAGTGGGGGCAGTCCCTAGCACTCAAACAGCACTGGGGGCGTCCACAATGCTGTGAGAAAACTCTCCAGCGTCGCCTCCATCATATTCAGGAACAGGCTCTTCACGCGTCTTCTTCCGGCGGTGGCTTCAAACTTCTAGGCCTAGGGCAAAGCCGACTGCGCATGCCTACCAACCACAAGAAAATGGCCGCTTACAATACTGTGCAAGCGGCCATTTTCTTGTAGCCGACGGGCATGCGCAGTCGGCTTTGCCTTAGGCCCAAGGCCTAGAAGTTTGAAGCCAACCCCCAGTGATATTTGAGTGCTAGGGACCGCCCCCAATGCTACGAGAGAACTCATTTGCATACCGACGAAAAGCGAATTATATACGGCGGTGCGGAGAAGACATCTAAAGGTAGGAGAGGAATAGCCTTTCTTAAGGCTATTCCGACGTGTTAGCGACAAAAAATTGAGTTTAAATGATAGGATCCCTTTAAATGGCAACAGCGTGAGCGCTGCATTCACTTAAACCAGCTGATCAGCAGAAAACCATGTTACATATTGATGATCTCCCTTAGGATAGGACATCAATGTCTGATCAATGGGTGTCTGATACCCAGAACCACCACAGATCAGTTGCTCAGTTGAGTGCTGCTTCAGGTCATTTGGCCTGTTTGCAACTCAGTCCCATTCAAGTGAATGGGGCTGAGCTGCAATACCAAGCACAGCCACTATACATTGTATGGTGCTGTGCTTGGTACTTAGTGAAGCTGCTGTAGCCCTCACCCAAATGCAGCTGATTGGTGGGAGTCCCAGGAGTCATACCCACCCTATCCCATCAATATTACAATCTTGGCGCACTCCTTTAATAGATGCCATGGAGCGTCCCTTTAAATTGGTTTTCTAGGCATTTTTAATGATTGACTTATTCTTAAGATCATCAATTGAAGATTTTGGGAAGTCCAACACCGAGACCCGTGCAGATCAGCTGTTTGAAGCCACAGTTGCCCTCCCTAAGGGCAGGTCATCGATATATCAGCCTGGAAACTCCAGTACAGTGATATTTTTATTCAGCCCTGAGAATTTTTTCAGCTCCGTTGAGACAAAACAAGACCCCAGAAAAGCAAATAAATGCCTTGTTTTCCTCCATGTCCAGAAATAGCCCTGCAGAGAACAATGCCTTCCCTTCCTATGGAATTACCTAAAGCCTCGGATAACAAACATTTAGACACTTTCCCAGAATTCACCCCGGCCCTCTATGGTGAATGGAGGCAACGTGTGTAGTTCCTGTCCCGAGGAGGCAAATCTAACTTATCAGGGGTCGATCAGTCAGGAGCGGGCCTACAAAATATGCCGGCTATTTTAAACATGTCATTTTTCATGTGGATTGATAGGAATGGGAGCCGGTAGGGAAAGAGGGGGGTGTATGGTAGGGTATGTGTCTATATGAAGACAATGTATTATTTTAGTATACCTATTGATGAGAATTTCTATATTGACGATCAGTCCCTAGGACAGCTCATAAATATGTGATCGGTGTGGGTACAACATCCAGGGCACCCACAGATCAGCTGTTTGAAGAGACTGAAGCATTCAGGTGAGCACAGTGCCGTGCAGTTCATAGTGGCCGTGCTTGGTACTGCAGCTCATTGACTTGAATGGGACTGAGCTGCCGTGTGACAGACGAACATGACATACATTGTATAGTGGCAGCGCTTGGTATTGCAGCTGAGCCTCATTCACTTGAAAGGGACAAAGTTTTGGCTGTACCATGTGACCAATGAATGTGACATTATGAGCACAGGGAAGGGGTCAAAGTGGTCATGAGCTGGTCCCAGGAGTCCTACTGATCAATTACTATAACCTAACAGGACAGCACATAAATATATAAGTCCTCAAAAACCCCTTTAAAGCTTATGCCACACGTAGCAGAAAAGCTGCCCATTTTTATTGCAGATTTTGCTGCCCTACCCAGATCCATCAGACACCTCATTTCCTGCCTCAGCATAAGTGTGGTGTCTGTTCCTTCTTTTGGCCTCGGGCAGAGCCAATGGCGCATGCCCACAGGCCACAAGAAAATGGCCGCTTACTTACTGTGTAAGCGGCCATTTTTCTTGTGGCCACAGACATGCACAGTCGGTTCTGCCCGAGGCCTAGAAGTTTGATCCCCAGCACCGGAAGAAGATGCGTGAAGAGCCCGTTCCTGAAGATGATGGAGGTGGCGCTGGAGAGTTCTCTCGCAGCATTGGGGACGCCCCCAGTGCTGTATGAGCGCTGGGGCCCGCCCCCAGTGCCTCAAGAGAACTCATTTGCATACCGACGAAAACCGGGATTTCTACCAAACGGCGGCGTGGAGAAGACATCTAAAGGTAGGAGAAGGATAGCCTTTCTTAAGGCTATTCCTACGTGTTAGTCACAAATAATTGCTTTTTAATGATAGGATCCCTTTAAACCCCTGGAGAGGAAAGTCCTCTGTACAGGACCTAGAGATGTGGACCTAGCCTAAATGTGTTATTGTGCACCATCCCAATAGTGCGGGTGGCAGGAACACGGTGCGCGTAGGGTAAATCTAACTGTATATTTAAATTGACGCGTTTCGGTCATTCACCACACACTCCACGCATCATGTTTTCAGGTAAACAATACAAATTGGATAAAACTAAATGTGCGATGACGTGAGGACCTTCACACGAGGCCGAGACTTGTAATTATAACCAAGTCTCCATCTCAGGCTGGTTATTGGGCGCAATGTGACCGCAACGCAGAAAAAAAGCTCTGAGCTTTCAAGGGAAGAACATGGCTGTCTTGCGCCTTGCCAGCATCTTTTCATGATGATTGGGAAGAGTCTGGAGTTCTACTTAGTTTTATCCTAAACTTTCTAAATAACAGTGTGGCCTGTCATTATGGTTTGGTAATTATAGCCTGCGCACTACTTTCCTCCGGTTCCGAGCGTTGGTTTATAACGCATTCTCCAGACCTGAGGTAACCGGAGGGAGCTGCTATGTTGGATCTTTGGAAGTTGACGCGTTGAGACTTGTATGAAGAACGATTCATAGTGTGAGTCACACAGGACGGGCTCTGCACTCTCCAGGCCTTAAGAAGGCAGGAGGCGTGTGGGCTTGACATGTGGAGGTCATACTGAGGAGACGGAATATTATACCAAGAAGGAAATTTACTTATAGATATCGTATCACAGCTCAGAGCTGAGGTCACGGCAATAACTCTTTCTAGTGCAGTGGTTTACAAACTTTCTGAATGCTGGACCCCGTTTTAGGCAAAACTTTTGTTCAGAAACCCCCACAACTGTACTTGGTCCCATTATAAAAGATGTCAGCTGCATTTGGCTTCTGTTATGCTTTTCATTGCTCTTTTACTTTCCTGTTCTACCCCACATTGTATCATTGTTCTCCACCACACAGCTCTGCTACCTCCATGTTCTCCTCCGATACATAACTCTTCGACCTTCATGTTCTTCCCCACACGTAGCTCTGCTACCTCCATGTTCTCCCCCACACCTAGCTCTGCTATCTCAATGTTCTCCCCCACACATAGCTATGCTACCTCCATGTTCTCCCCCACACATAGCTATGCTACCTCCATGTTCTCCCCCACAAAATACCTGCTACATGCATGTTCTCTCCCACACAAAGCTTTCCTATCTCCATGTTCTCAACACCCACAACTCTGCTGCCTCAATGTTCTCCCCCCACAGCTCTGCTACCTCCATGTTGTACCCCATATGTAGCTCTGCTACCTTAAAGTTCTTCCCACACAAAGCTCTGCTACTTCCATTTTCTCCCCCACACATATCTCTGCTACCTCCATGTACTCCTTCGCACACACTACCTGCTACATCCATGTTCTCTCCCACCCCAAGCATTGCTGACTCTATGTTCCTACTACCTAAATGCTTCCCCCACACCCACAACTCTGCTACTTCCATATTTCCTCCCAGTATATTGCATGCTTACTCCATACACTCAGCTCTGCTGTCTTCATGTCCCCCACACTCAGCTCTATTACATACACATTCCCCCACACTTAGCTCTGTTACATCTACAATCCTGCCATACTCATCCCTGTTACATCCATCCCCTCCCCAACAAACTCAGCTGCGCTACATCCATATCCCTCCCTGCACACTCATCCTTGCTACATCCACCTTTCCCTCATATACTCTGCTATGCTATATCCACACTCCTCCCACACACGTATTCCTACTATATCTATGTTTCCCCCCACATACTATACCTTTTGTACAAATTCCACCCCAGCATGTGACTGGTCACATGACTGTGACATCATCAAAGGTCCATTAATAGTGCCTGCAAAATACAGATGAAATTGCTAGTAGTTTGAAGTCATCCGTTATGGAAAAGAAATCTCTCAACTTGGTTCTTGACCCTCTGGAGGTCTTTACATGTCCCCCACGGGGTCCCGACTAACAGTTTAGGATACATTGTTCTAGGTTCAGACTAGGTGATGTGTAAAAGCTGTGCCATGCTGCAAAGCATCACATTCCTAAATAATTTTTTTTCGATGTCTTTTATGTACGTGAAAAGTATAGTTTAGCGGCCAAATAAATTTCGGGAGTTTGTATGTTCTCCCCATGTGTACTCTGGATTCCTCCCATACTCCAAAGACATACTGAAAGGGAATTTAGATTGTGATCCCTATATGGGGCGGCGACTGACGATGTCTGTAAAGCGCTGTGGAATAGGTTGGCACTATATAGGCAAGAGCAATTAATAATAAATGTGAGCCTACTAGGCTATACCAGATTATGAAACCTCCATCAGTGATAGCTTCTCTAGATTTCTAAGCTCTTATGGACACCCAGAGTGCAGGTGATGGAGGAAATGTTGTCATTTATGTGTGAAGATTTGCAACTTCCTACAATTTTGAAGGTACTATTTTTGACTTTCTGCCCATCCGTGTTTTTACATGTTGATCATCGACCAATTGGGATGGTACCCACACCAGTTCATGTTATCGGAACCAGGACCCGACTCCCATCTCTCCGTGATATTACTTGTATTAGGAGGACTGGCAGATTCCATCATTGTAATGGTAAAGCTATCCCCTGCATATACGTCAGAGGGAGGCAGGTGCTTGTTTCGATCTTTTGACCTGGTGTCGAAGCCAACCAAACAGTCAACACAAAGAACCCAGGCAGGGCAGTCATAAAAAAGTCCTCATGAAAAATGGGGAATTGGCTTCCAGTTACCCAATAGATTTAACTTTTTGTCAATTATAGCTCAAATCCAGGACGAAAAATGCGCCAAATTTATTAAGCGGTGGTCTCCTCCTTACTTCTTGCACCAACGCAATTGTGGTCGAAAATCAAGCACCAACCAGTGAATATTTTTTTTGATGTTTAGCGAAGAATTAGGTAGATATATTGTTATTTCATACACTTGGGGGGAGGGTAGAGGTGGAGGTGTTGTCAGCACAAAAGAGCGTGTTAAAAGCGATATTGTGTCCATATATGATCCCATAATCTTTAAATTGTCCATTGTCATTTTACGTTATGTCATCCTAGTGAGGAGGATGTCTAACACGATTGTCACCTCTTGTGTGAGTCTTAAGATACCCTTCTCCACCCGAGGAAGTAAGTTTCCCAGCACTAGGAGAGAGTTTGGAGATGGTAGCCACCCCGGCTCCTCCTCCTCTTCCCTCGCCTTGCACTTTCCGTCTCATCCACTGTGAGTGCTCTGTGAGATTCTGAACAAACACAGCCGAGAGCAGAAGCATTTCCTTATTCTCACGCAGGAACCACACCTCGCTGGGGAGATCAACTTCACAGCAACTTTCCACCAGCTGCCAAGAAGACCAGAAAAGCCACCGGGGTCCTAGGACGCTGTCAGTGTCACCGACACCAGGTAAGTGGTTCTGCAGGATTCTTACACCAGCTGGCTGTCTATAGACTTCAGTGTCTAATACGATCTTATGTCTTCTTCTAAACATCTAAGCATTCCCTTTCTTCAAATCTTACAAATTCTGTTTAGAAATTTACAAAAAAATTTGTGCAAATTCTTAATTTGGTCAAAACAAAAGCAGGATTATGTAATAACAAGACTAACGGACAGAACCGTCCCAAAGGCTGCATGGAAATTTCCTTTGAGTTGGACAGATCCATAGTTTGCTGAATGATATAGGTTCATGTAAACCCCTCCTGGGGGGTGCAGAAATTGGAGGTTAATCCCTTTACGATAGAGGAGGTTTCCTTCTGCTCGTGTCGGGTGTAGGACACCATGGATGTTCAGCTTGGTTGCACAGCACTAATCTTTATGTCAATGCTATGTGACTACCTAGCTCTTTTGTGATGATATGGTCGATGGTCTTTTGGGTGGTGATTATGCCGGTCTACTTCCTGGGCCTGACGTCGAAGTTAAACCACCATGGACCGTACCGGTTGAAGAAACTTTTTTTAAGGTCAAGGTTATGCCCCAGTCCAACCAATCTTCTGATATTTTATTCAATTTTTCGAGGGCATACTTGATGGATATCCATTTAACCAAAGGCAAAATCAATATGATTGACTATTTTTATTGTCCCACTCAGGAAATGATTATTAGCCTGGCATTGAACGCTCCAGTTTTCGCGATAACCACTGGCCAATAGCTTGCAGAACGGCCAACAGTCCACCTTAATGTTTAACC
Organism: Leptodactylus fuscus; assembly: GCF_031893055.1. NCBI lineage: Eukaryota > Metazoa > Chordata > Amphibia > Anura > Leptodactylidae > Leptodactylus > Leptodactylus fuscus. The sequence goes on from NC_134271.1 coordinate 150,141,138, forward strand.
ATTAATTTGTAGGCCGTGGTAATTATTTATGTATGAAGTCTCTGGAATTAACCCCTTCAGGTGGTGTTTACCATACTTTGTGGTCCTCCGAGGTCTCTGAGATCCTGTCTCCATCTCTGGTTATAGATATGGCCATGATATGGGCTGGTGATGACCTGGGCCAACCTCAAACTGATCCTTGTGGTATGGGAATTTTTTTTTATACCAGTTGGAAGTTCACAATCATATGAAGAAGGGTTCGTGAACATGGGAAGGAAGGCCTCTACCAAACAAGGATAGACATGGACTTAGACAGACGGAAGATGAATGTTTTTGATATTGGACCCTAATACTATAGTGAAGATACTACTGGAAAAAGTTGCAAATGGAGGAAGGTTCAAAAAGTAGGGCCATGGTGTTTTGCATGGTCGGAGAGGCTTCCAGTTCCCAGTGACAACAAGGTTGTCAGTTTTTACACCCTTCCCTTCCTTCACTCTATATTAGGGAGCCCCCACTGCAAAAATTTAATGGGTGTCAGGCTGAGTTACATAACTGGAGTATGGACTACTGTAACTCCACCATTATGGAGGGATCTAGGTGTGTCGGCTCATGACTCAGGATAAAAGTGAAAGGGACACCGTGCAGCAAGGTAACATGTTTAATCTGGCAGGACGGTGAAATCACGCTGCACTGAGGTATGAGGCTCAGGTTACAAGCCATGAGGAGTGCTGTAGACCGCACTCCTCATGGGGAAAATTAAAGGGGTGCTCCGGGATGCTGTAAAGGGTGAAAATACTGGCTGAACATTCCTATAGGCTGCAAACTTTGAGAATTTTAAGAACCAGGGCCCAACTCTGGGGGGCATGTTTGATTTATGTATGGAGTATGGCCATAGATGTGGTATGGATATATGGTAACCACCCCCTATACAGACAACCTGACAAACCAAAGTGGCTCAGGTGTCAATTTGGTAGTTTGACCTGTACTAGGTGGTTACAGAAGTAACTATGCTTAGCCATCTTACCCCTCACGGCTATTTACCAGGGCGCCCCTTTAATATCATTTTATACAATCATGTATTCAAACAAACAACATAAGCTCTGTTTGCTCATAATCCACGAGGCTTACATGGGGCGGAGCTTGGCGGCGAACACCGTAACTTTATTTTAACCCCTATTATACATTCCAGACTATGTGACTGGTGTGAAAGTAAGGATGCCCATACACCTTAGGCTGGGTTCAAAACACATTTGTGATGTATGTTTTGTGGGTAGTTATATTCTTGTACATAGGAGTAGTATTATAGTAGTTATATTCTTGTACATAGGAGGTAGTATTATAGTAGTTATATTCTTGTGCATAGGAGCAGTATTATAGTAGTTATATTCTTGTACATAGGAGTAGTATTATAGTAGTTATATTCTTGTACATAGGAGCAGTATTATAGTAGTTATATTCTTGTACATCGGAGGTAGTATTATAGTAGTTATATTCTTGTACATAGGAGCAGTATTATAGTAGTTATATTCTTGTACATAGGAGCAGTATTATAGTAGTTATATTATTGTACATAGGAGGCAGTATTATAGTAGTTATATTCTTGTACATAGGAGTAGTATTATAGTAGTTATATTCTTGTACATAGGAGCAGTATTATAGTAGTTATATTCTTGTACATAGGAGGTAGTATTATAGTAGTTATATTCTTGTACATAGGAGTAGTATTATAGTAGTTATATTCTTGTACATAGGAGGTAGTATTATAGTAGTTATATTCTTGTACATAGGAGCAGTATTATAGTAGTTATATTCTTGTACATAGGAGGTAGTATTATAGTAGTTATATTCTTGTACATAGGAGCAGTATTATAGTAGTTATATTCTTGCACATAGGAGCAGTATTATAGTAGTTATATTCTTGCACATAGGGGGCAGTATTATAGTAGTTATATTCTTGTGCATAGGAGTAGTATTATAGTAGTTATATTCTTGTACATAGGAGCAGTATTATAGTAGTTATATTCTTGCACATAGGGGGCAGTATTATAGTAGTTATATTCTTGTGCATAGGAGTAGTATTATAGTAGTTATATTCTTGTACCTAGGAGGTAGTATTATAGTAGTTATATTCTTGTACATAGGAGCAGTATTATAGTAGTTATATTATTGTACATAGGAGGCAGTATTATAGTAGTTATATTCTTGTACATAGGAGCAGTATTATAGTAGTTATATTCTTGTACATAGGAGTAGTATTATAGTAGTTATATTCTTGTACATAGGAGCAGTATTATAGTAGTTATATTCTTGTACATAGGAGGTAGTATTATAGTAGTTATATTCTTGTACATAGGAGCAGTATTATAGTAGTTATATTCTTGCACATAGGAGCAGTATTATAGTAGTTATATTCTTGCACATAGGGGGCAGTATTATAGTAGTTATATTCTTGTGCATAGGAGTAGTATTATAGTAGTTATATTCTTGTACATAGGAGTAGTATTATAGTAGTTATATTCTTGTACCTAGGAGGTAGTATTATAGTAGTTATATTCTTGTATATAGGAGCAGTATTATAGTAGTTATATTCTTGTATATAGGAGCAGTATTATAGTAGTTATATTCTTGTACATAGGAGTAGTATTATAGTTATATTCTTGTACATAGGAGCAGTATTATAGTAGTTATATTCTTGTACATAGGAGTAGTATTATAGTAGTTATATTCTTGTACATAGGAGTAGTATTATAGTAGTTATATTCTTGTATATAGGCGGTAGTATTATAGTAGTTATATTCCCCTATATAAGGACGGTATTAGATTAGATATATGCCTGTACATAAATGAATACTGTCTGGTTCTGTATTGTACTGGGTGTATACAGTGAGTCTTGTTTGTAGTCTGCAGTGTTATTTGTGCACTGGTATCTGTAGTGGTCTCTGAGGGGCAGCTCCAGTTCCTCCCCCACACCCCTCATACACCTCCATACACCCCCAGCCTCAGCTGTGTCTGCACAAAAGTCCTATAGAGCCGCAGACAGACTGTCGAAAAGGACGGAACTCATGCTGACGTGATCCAACTGTCAACAAGCAGAAGTGGGATTTTGGGTAATCCACACAGTCTACAAAATATACACATAGTGATGCACAGAGCAACCTGCTGCCTGCTGGAGAAGCACATCTCACAGGCCAATTCAGGGTCTACAGCCTAACTATATAAGAATTTCAGGAACCAATCATCTAGAAACTGAACCACTACAACCAGATTATTGCTGCTGAGCTGTGTATCTAATTCTATCATGTGTGATACTGTTCCCTGATAGGTGTATCTAAGGCTATCATGTGTGATACTGTTCACAGTGTATCTAAGCCCATCATGCCCTCTTGTCACAGCGTAGTCTGGCCCTATGACCTGTCAGGAGTTGGCTGCAGCTTCTCTCCTTTGGTGCAGTGCATGCTGGGTCCATAAGCTGCCGCTTCCTGCCCGGCTCTTTCTTGCTTGCAGCCTGCTTGCAGCTCCATTGTGTCTTTCCAGAACATTAGACGTGGTTATAAAAATAAAAACCCCTTTATGTTTCTCACATAACTCCACTTGTTTTGTTGATAGAACAGGAAGCGATTTGCAGCGTCTCCTTTATTGTGTTCCCCCCACCCACCTCTGCTCCTGTAATATCCACACCCTGCTATTGCAACAGGCTGGGGACTATGTCAATGCTTGTGCAGTTCAGTCCTGACATGGAGACATCCGAGGCGGACTATGGCGGACTATGTCGAAGGGCTTGCATGCCATACAAAATCCTTGGTGCCGCTACTTATAGGGCATGTTACTGTAAGGACATTCGCCGGGAGTCAATCTTCGACTTTGGCTCAGCCCAGGTACAAGCGAAGACACAGCTGGACTCTTCCTAAACTCCCATGCACATCAGTTTACGCTTAGCTGACATTTTTATGGCTTGCATCCTGACCCGTTATTTTCTATGGCCTCATATACACCTGACCGTGTTTTACTAAAGGTCCTTGTATGGTGCTTGAGCCTGGGGCAAAATTCAGGACAGATCCTATTCCTGTCCCTTTTGCAGCACAGACGCCCTACAGGAAATGAAAAGGCACAAGCGCCCACGGATATCATCCACATGCTACTTTCCCGCAGACATGTTGCAGCCCATTTTTATGTTTTTTTAGGTTCAGAGATAGCTCATCCATACTTGCCAGCGGTCAGTGGGCTCCCCTCCCTGAATCATGACAGTGGTGCTCTGGTTTGGAAGGTTGGTAAAGGTTAGTGTGGGCCGTTCCATTTTTGGATACTAGACCGCATTCTTGTGCACTATTTTCACTTTTTTGGTGGCATTTGGGTGGAGACAATGTATACTCTAGAATAGGGGTGACTATGTTTATTGGAGCTTTCCTAATATATACACTGATCACAGTTACCCCCCAGGAATCCAGAGAAAGGTGTCAGTACCGTAATGCAGCCATGATGTCTGAGGTATAACTTGAAGCTCTAGGGCCCCAAATTGTTATGGAGACCTCCACTTACCCTATGTTGTAGAAAGGCCTTTGGGCCCTCTCAGGCTACAGGGCCTAGCAGTAGGGTTGAGCCGATCCTGTGATTTCAGGATCGATTTTAAAATCCGATTTCCGATCATTTTCCAGCCGATCGCGATCATGAAATTTGCTCGATCGCCGATCAAGATCCGATCTTTCCCGATCCCGATCGCTCAACCCTAGTCAATGCTTCTCTATGGGAAAAGTCACTTTTAGGGTTGATCCGATCCTGAGATTTCAAAATCCGATTTCCGATCATTTTCCAGCCAATCGCGATCGTGAAATTTGCTCGATCGCCGATCGGGATCCGATCTTTCCCGATCCCGATCGCTCAACCCTACCTACCTGCACCCCCTATAGTTTTGCCCCATGCTCGGCTAGAGCTCCATACACTTCTAAGGGACTTCCTAAACAGAGACGACTCCATTCACATGGGGAACTTGTCGGCCCTGTAATGTATGTAAAATCCCCTATAGGCTGGGGGCCCCACATGGCGTAAATGCCAAAGGTTGGGGGCGGCAGAGATGCTACAGTAAAAAATGCTTGCATTTTTCAGTCCCTGTAACATGGATCCCAAATCTACGAATCCCATCCACACATTATGGAAACATTTTGCACAGCTGATACGCTGCGATTTCCAAAAATGCCAGTAATTTCCCTATAGGTATAATGGAAGCAGAAAATCGGCAGAGGAAACTTTCTGGGAAGTCTTTGTAGGAAAAAACGCTATGCATTGCCACCGTGATTTTTCCTGCAGCACTTCATCAGTCACATGACTCAGCAACAGTACAGTCCCATTCAAGTGAATAGGGATGAGCTGCAATACCAAGCACAACCACTATGGAACGAACTGTGCTGTGCTTGGATCCAGTGAAAGCTGCATCCTGTTTAGCTGATCGGTGGAGGCGCCCAGCTGATTACATATTGATCCTAAGCTTCTGAATACACCTCTATATCCTATTCCCACCATGTCATAGACATCTATATGTGAGATACAGGGAACATCTGACTAAGTGGTATATTGGTGTAGTCACTCCTTTAAGGTTTCGGGTGGAGTCAGTCTTCCAGTATAAAACACTCCATAAAGCACGGCAGTGAAGTTTATAGGGTTAACCGGTCTTGTCATGCACTGTAATACTGAATACTTGTAATTTCCTGCTGTAGGGTCGGTACGGCAAAGCTGAGTAACTGGAATTATGAGATGGTACATTCCAGTAATAATAAGGAATAACAAACGGCTCATTCATGGGGGAGTCCGAAAAATAGCATATATCTGTGTCGTAGCCTTGTATCTAAGCACCCGCTCACCTAAAAGCCTTCGAACATACATTCTGTATCTTACAGATATCCTAAATTTAGTGGGGTGCCTCCTGCACTGCTGGCTGGGGGCTTGAAATTGTTCATCACATGTGCCCCTCCCTATGGTGAGTCCCCTCCTCCAATATGCAGAGCAGAGAAGGTCACATGACACACTGTCAGTAGCATGACACCTGTAGTTAGTAGTGGGTGGGGCTTACGTCTTCTGGCCCCCAGATCACTGTTTTGGGGGGAGCATTTAGTGAGAATATTTGTTCAGTTTTGATAGGATATTATAAAGATGTCATAATCTGAAGAAGTTTTGTCCCTCTGGGCAGTTCCTTTAATTTATGTCTGTGCCATGTACTAAGTATACCCGTATTGACCTCTGATGTGAGGATAGTATGACGTCATGAACCTAATAGGATGGAGATTTCATCCTGGCCACAAACACATCAGATCTCATTTATGGTATGTGGAATATGTCAATATTGTGTCCAAGTAAGGCTAAATTCACATATCCACTGCTTTTACTGTACTGTACAATACAATATTCATGTAATAGTGCCATACAGTCTCCAAATAATAATGGCAAACAGAGTCCATGTGACAGTGCCATACTGTATCCAAATAATAGTGCCAAACTGTCCCCAGGATATAATGTCATATAGTGCCGAAATAATACCATACTGTTCTCAAGTGATAGTGTTAAACAGTGCTCAAATAATAGTGCCATACAGTGACCAGGTAATAGCACCATGCAGATGTGTTAATGGCCATAGTTGTCACCCTCTTTAACCTCGCCTGATAATTTGGGTCAAGAACCTATCAGGCCCCTTTTGTCAGCACTGAAGACTGCTCGCTGTAGTGCCAGGGTGGGCACCGTTCCTTCATCATACATCAGGCATCCAGGCTCCCACACTGTGGGCACAAGCGCCCACCTGGCACTGCCCTTGTATACAAGCCTTGTTTTGTGCCTACCACGGAGGAGTATTATACACAGAATAAAACTAAAACCGCCTGTGGTCGGGGAACTGGCTGCTTTCTGTTCATCTGCTCACATAGAGGTACTGGATATAGCCGTACGCTGGGACACTATGTCTGTGGTGGAAAGTTCTTATTTACTGTGGGCAGGGCCCGGCTAACCCACCTCTATAATTATGACATCACAGACACTTCTCAGTGTCTACATTTGTATATTAGGTCATTGTCACATCCATGGTTCTTACCATTATTACATGACCCCGTGAAAGACCATAGAATACACCTGACATCCATGCACAGAATTTATAGCCATCGTAGATTCCTTCACATTGTGGGGGGGGGCGCCAAAACTTTTGCAACCCCCTTCAATCACAATGAAGTGAGACATTTGTCATTCAGTGTCTGTGTAAAGCTGAGTTACAACCCCTATGAGCCACGGGTGATGTTAGTAATGTGATCAGGACAGAAATGTTTGTGAACCCTCTGAGTCTTACGGAGCATGTGACAGATCTTGAGTTTTATTTACTGTTCTTTAGCCCTGAAATAACCGCAGCTCCGGGCTCACAGCTAAAATACATATTTCATCCAGACAAGTATCCACATTTTATTTCCATTACTGTCTAAATATAAAATGAGGGAAATATGAGTTTTCATATTCCAGACCAGAGCGCAACGCGGGTTCCCGGCTGTCACAAGGGATCTTTATACGGGCATTGATCTTCACCGTGATGTCGACATTTCAAGACGAACTACCATAGAGGAAAAATATAAAGACTTCAATGAATTCAATTACTATCACTTTATCTCTTACAGTTGTATTAAGTAGATTTTTTGCCCTATTTTCAGCTGTATGAAGCAGATTTTCTTTGCCCCATTTTCAGCTTACGGCTCGTTCACATCAGCGTTGTGAACTCCGTACTTCAGGTTTCCGTTTCCTGCCTAAAACAGAGGCAGGAGACGGAAACCTGCAGGAGTCTCTCTCACCCATTCATTTGAATGGGTGAGAAAGATGTCCGGCCGTGAGCGGCGGTGAGCGTTTTAGGCTCTCCGCCGCGAAACCGGGTTTTATAATCCGGACACAGAGTCGGACATGCAGTACTCTGTGTCCAGATAAAAAAATCCGGTTTCGAGGCGGAGAGCCTAAAACGCTCACCGCCGCTCACAGCCGGACCCGGTCTGTGGTTTCCGTCTTCTGGCATGCAGAAGACGGAAACCACAGAACGGACAGGAGAACGCTAGTGTGAACCTAGCATTAAGCAGATTTTTTCCCCATATTCAGTGTTATGGAACTGCTCTTTAAGTAATTCCCAAATGTTAATGGGATTGTTATTAAGCAATTCTGAGACCATAGAGCCAGAAAACTAATGTAATCACAGGCACCTAAGTAAGGAAAGTGTCAGGTTACAATACCCCGCCTCAACCCCGATTGGCTCTGCATCTCCAACCTCTAGAGCCACAGCTTGACTGGTAGGTATTGCAACCTTAAAGGAACAGCCATGACTGTTGTCATGTACATATCCAGGAAAAGCTGAACAGATGATATCTGTGTGCTGTCCTTGTTTTTTACCTACTCTATCTTTTGAAGCCACAAATGGAGCCTTGTGGCTCGATTCTACAGCCCCCATACAGACCCATGAAAATCACAGCCATATGCGGGGGCCATAGAAATGCATGGATCTATGTGCTATTCATTAAAGAAACAGTACCCAGACAAAAAATATTTTTGTATGCGTCAAACCATACGTACCAATTTTCCCAAACTACCCGAAGATAGGACATGCACAATGCTCCCATGTCCATGAGGCTCCTTAAAATTTTACATATGACGTGGACATTTTATGTTACAATCACGTTCCAGAAAAAGGGGTGTGGCCACCACATTGTCCTGCCCACATCATTAAAAGGGACATTATTAATAAGATTTTCTGATAATAACCTCAAAATATACCAAAGTATAAACAATTTGGTTTTAACCCTTTAAGGCAGATAATACAAGTGAAGGGGAGACTTCGGTCCTGTCCATACACGCAACGCTCCTGCTGCAGGGCGAGGGTTACAGCGAGGGGAGCAGGTCCAGACAGGAACATGTCCTACTAAGCATGAGTAACGTGTTGAAGCTGATGATGTCACAGCGGGGCTCTTCACGGCCTTCAGGCGTGGGCTCATAGATGTACAGGAGGCAGGTTCAGGCCAGTGCTCTGAACACAAAAATATCATCTAGTAGTGCCTGATAATTTAGTGTAATGTGTATTTGCTTTAAATGGAAAAATGAAGAAGACCAAAAAAAACATTAAAAGTTTTTGGTTTGTCCAACATGGACATACGTAACTCCAGCACTAGTGGTTAGTGAGACATCGTGGTCCTCAAACTCTCTATATCGGACCAGATCCAGGTTTCTGTGAGTCACATCAGCCTCCTATCGGACAAGCACAGACCATGTTTCCCCGGATTGAAGAGGAACACCCCACCCTGAGGCCCAAAAGGTCCTGGGATTTGCTCAGGTTTTTGGTGGAACTGGCCCTGAGCACCAGCAGACCACATATTAATCAGATGTGTCCATATATGTCTTCTGGACATCTTCAGATCCACCATGATAAAAGGAAAAATATAAAAAACAAATAGCTAGAGTGCTGACCTAGCCCCAGCTTCGTCTCCTTCTATTAGCCTTTGCGGACGAGATTTGTGGCTGACGTGACTGACATCTAAATAGTGAAAAAACAACAAAAGAAACATCCAGACATGTGGGCTTCTTCCAGTATGACTGAGTCACAGAGCCTGCACCTGGGTGACATACTGTACAGGAAGTGGTTGTGTGGAGCAATACACCCGTCATAAGGCTGAACCTGCAGAAACAACCAAGAGACAATGATGAGAAACAGTCACAGAATTCTACTGCTCATCTGCAACACATCCAAATACAGGCAATATTCACCCATATATGATGTCAGAATGATGAGGCATCACAGATAAACGTGGCATCCTTGTACCTAGAGGGCAGTATTATAGTAGTTATATTCTTGTACATAGGAGGGAGTATTATAGTAGTTATATTCTTGTACATAGGAGGTAGTATTATAGTAGTTATATTCTTGTACATAGGAGGTAGTATTATAGTAGTTATATTCTTGTACATAGGAGGTAGTATTATAGTAGTTATATTCTTGTACATAGGAGGTAGTATTATAGTAGTTATATTCTTGTACATAGGAGCAGTATTATAGTAGTTATATTCTTGTATATAGGAGCAGTATTATAGTAGTTATATTCTTGTACATAGGAGCAGTATTATAGTAGTTATATTCTTGTACATAGAAGTAGTATTATAGTAGTTATATTCTTGTACATAGGAGGTAGTATTATAGTAGTTATATTCTTGTACATAGGAGGTAGTATTATAGTAGTTATATTCTTGTACATAGGAGGTAGTATTACAGTAGTTATATTCTTGTATATAGGAGGTAGTATTATAGTAGTTATATTCTTGTACATAGGAGCAGTATTATAGTAGATGTATTCTTGTATATAGGAGGTAGTATTATAGTAGTTATATTCTTGTACATAGGAGTAGTATTATAGTAGTTATATTCTTGTACATAGGAGTAGTATTATAGTAGTTATATTCTTGTATATAGGAGTAGTATTATAGTAGTTATATTCTTGTACATAGGAGCAGTATTATAGTAGTTATATTCTTGTACATAGGAGCAGTATTATAGTAGTTATATTCTTGTACATAGGAGTAGTATTATAGTAGTTATATTCTTGTACATAGGAGTAGTATTATATTAGTTATATTCTTGTACATAGGAGCAGTATTATAGTAGTTATATTCTTGTACATAGGAGTAGTATTATAGTAGTTATATTCTTGTACATAGGAGGTAGTATTATAGTAGTTATATTCTTGTACATAGGAGTAGTATTATAGTAGTTATATTCTTGTACATAGGAGCAGTATTATAGTAGTTATATTCTTGTACCTTGGAGCAGTATTATAGTAGATGTATTCTTGTATATAGAGGGCTGTATTATAGTAGTTATATTTTTATATAATTATTATTTCTACAGACAGATGTTTTAATTTCTGTCTCAATTCCCAGCTGAGGTCACAAGCGGTGACTTGCTTCTCTTAACATTTCTGGTGCACATCTCATGACACGTCTCACATCCTCATAGAGGTTCATCTAACACCTCGTCTACACTGTGACATTCTCAAGTCAAAGTTTTGTGAACTTGTTCCAGCCAGACAGTTTAATGATCGTCCCCCTGCCAACAAAACCTTATTGAATATTGCAGTCACACATAATCAGTGCTCGAGACATATCGGAAATCAATGCGGAACGTTAAATAATTTTAGTATTTGTTTTTTCTTGTTTGAGAATCTGGAATCTTTGGGCTGCTGTATGTATTATGTATTTCTTCTCAGGATGTTTAATGTGAAATGTATATGTTCCCTGTACACCAAACATATAGCGAGGTGTTAAAGAATTAATATGATGGCATCATCTGATGCACATCTTGGATGGTCCACCATATTCCTCTTCCCATTCACCATCCAAACTGGTCACAAAACATCTGGTCCAATCTGAAAAGCTCAGTGGCCTTGTACACAGTCAGGTTTCCTGCCCAAATGAGTGGCGATCAATGTAAAAGCAAGTTGATCAGCGCTCGGTGACTATTGGACTGTATGGGAACAAATGATCATTGGTCCCTGTACATAAAAGATGACACCAACAACATGTGACTATTTCCTTGTTTGATGGCTGATCGATGTGTAGATGTACATACAACAGTGGTTGGCTGAATCTTGTAGCCAATGGTCGGAGCTTATTACAGGGCCATAAACTTTATTTAGACTTCTATTTTCCACTCCTGCTATATTTGACCTATGAACAGTAGCCAAACGACCATGGGCTTTGACGATGTCCGTCTCAATTGTGCGAGAAAGCTTAGAAAGATCTTTTCACGTGATCCTCTCCTGTGATCACCCAAAATAGTCGTGTTCTCTCGTTAAATTCAGGTTCCGTACATTGTGGCCATACATGGTGAGATGTCTCACTGATGCCTGTGGTTAGTGGGTTTCTCTCTGTTCTTCTATGTGGGTCATGATCCTTCAGCTGAGATATTCTGACTTAACAACTTCAAGAAGGTTTACCGAGAAGGTTATACCAAGACCAAAGCTCATATGGTCATCAGTGTTTTATGGCTTCTCGTTGATGAAATTTTTGTCCTCATCATAATTTTTCAGAAGTGTCCATGACCTGAGCACCTTACAGGAGATTCCAGGGTATTGAAACCTCTGTCGCTTGGTGTTGAGAACTTTCTTTAGTGCCATGGCCTCTTCATTCTAGTAAACCAAGGAGGGGATTGACGGATGGTGGATGACAGATCCCATCCAATATTATCTCCTGACTTTCCGAGAAGTCGAATTTTGAAGAAAATTTCAATGACCTGACCCCGGCACTTTATATAAAGTATAAAGGATATTATGAAGGACCTGAAGATGAACTGTAATGGGCGTCTGACCCGGCAACAAACTGAATATTTTTAGCCTATTCTCCGTTACGACTTAAGTTCTCAGTTTTCCAGACAAGTCTTGTTTATGAAGGGATGTCCTCTCTGGCTTAAGGGCTCTCCAGAATTCTGCTCTCAGTGGCTTTTTATCATGAAATCTCTTCTTTACGCATGCCATCAAAAATCAGCGCTTTCTGGTCATTTACATTCCAGAAGTCTCCCCTTCCACCACCCGCATACAAGATTATTCAAAATTACTCAGTCTTTTCTTTTTTCGTTCCCAAGGATTTTGCTAAATCACTTCCCTTTTCCAGTCGTCCAACTGTTTTCGAGTTTTTAGGGAAGCGCAGATGCAGAAGCCGCGCGGTCAGTGGAATTTCCTAATGCCTGAAAACACTTGCCAAAGGTTCTCATAATAGGAAATTATGACTTTATCTATCGAGAGCTGTGTCTGGATAGATTACAGTTTGCCCTTTGTTATGGACAGACCTCACAGCATTAATCCATGTGAACAAGGGTGTACCAAGAGGAAAGGGGGCCACGTAGCAGAGATCGTTGTGGGGATCCTTCCTGGTGTCAAATCTTGCCACCACCGAAAGACATGTCCCTTTTCAACATTGACACGTCTTATCCCATTGCGCACATGAACCGTATTTTTAGGGCCCCATGTGCATGACGTGATGTTTATGGGCCATGAGCTAAGTCCACTGATATTTGCTATCATATGGAAAAACAAAATAATTATCAGTTCTGCCCAATGGGAATCACAATATAAGGAATATGTTGCATATATTTCAGCAGTCCATGTGGTAATAGCTTTCGATGTAGGCCAGGGGGCGCTCACACTTGTACAGGGGTTGAGCTACTTATAAATTGACCAAGTCAAAATGATCTACTGTGTTGGTGGGGCTTGGGTCTGCGATGTGGGCGGGATCCACAAGTCTAACAAGACTGGGCAGGGCTTAACAAGTCTAAGGGGTGGGGCCTGCTCTGATGCAGACGTTCTGATTGGCTCAGAGCTCACATGGCACTGCCCAGGCACCCAGCACATAGCCAACACCACTGCCAGTAATTCCGGTGCCCGCAGCACAGACCCCCAGCCTGGAAGGCTCCTGCCCGCGGCCGCCTGGAGAGCGGGGAGCGCGTCATCCCCCGGAGCTGCTGCTGCTTCTGTCCCGTGTGTCTCGGCAGCTCCGCCACCGAGACACATGGGACAGCCACTCCGCCGCCAAGACACACGGGACAGAAGCAGCAGCAGCTTCGGGGCATGACGCGCTCCCCGCTCTCCAGTCTGACACGGAAACTAGGTGGGGCTGCGGCCACACAGTAGACCTGGCTGCGTCACGCGATCGACCCATACTTCCTTCGCGATTGACTGGTAGATCGCGATTGACGTATTGGGCACCCCTGATGTAGGCAATGTAAGTGAGAGGAGCTTGTCCTCCTCTTATATAGTCTTATGGATGTGTTTTAGGGCCATTCATAGTCCTCAGTAGGGTGCTAGCTGTCACCTTTGTCCTTGAAGTGATGTGTAAACATGTTAACTATGGTAGAGATTACTATGACCTGGTAGCTGAACCCAACGTTTAGCGAAACATGTTGACCTCTCTGAGCCGAACAACTCAATTTCTGGTATTTATAGGAATGGTAGTCAAGATTTGTTATGTACAGGGTTAGGCAAGGAGGTATGGATGATTTAAACGGGGCGCCACGCAAGGTGGGGATAACCTTGGTAGATAAAGAGTGGGGGTATCTGCTCGTCAGGAGCCGCTATTTCAGTAGCAATGGAAATGTGGTCGATAGAGCATTGTGTGTTCATGTAAACACCTTTATTGAAATGGGCCGTACTGTCATTCAAACACAGAGACGTTTCCGGAATTGTTTCAACGTTGGCCGTCATGGTCGTGTTCCAAAGTTTGACACAAATGAAGTGGGTGAATCACTTTCAACGAGTGTCTCCTATTAAGTCATGTCCCATAATGAGTGTTGTGATGTCCTTAAACCAGGACTGCCCTATGATGTGGCCATGAGTGAGGTCCCTAGTCCCGACGCAGGACTATTCTGTGATGACCACAGTGATGGCACTAGTATGAGTGCACTAGTCTCATCCTATGAATGACCTATGATGAGAACAGATATTCTTATACCTTGTAGTGCCCTATGATGAGCAGTGTAATGTCACTAGTCCTGACCCAGGACTGTCCTATAAAGAACACAGTGATGTCACTAGTAGGGTTGAGCCGATCTTGAGGTTTCAGGATTGATTTTAAAATCCGATTTCCGATCATTTTCCAGCCGATCCCGATTGTGACATTTGCTTGATCGCCGATTGGGATCCGATCTTTCCCGATCACTCAACCCTAGTCAATGCTTCTCTATGAGAAAAGTCACTTTTAGGGTTGAGCAGATATTGAGATTTCAAAATCCAATTTCCAATCATTTTCCAGCCAATCGTGATCGCGAAATTTGCTTGATCGCCCATTGGGATCCGATCTTTCTCGATCCCGATCACTCAACCCCAGTCACTAGTATCAATCCAAAATTCTCCATTGATGAGTGCAGCGATGTCACTAGTCTCAACCTAGGACTATCCGGTGATGAACGTATAGTCATGTCACTACTAAGCTCAACCCAGGGTTTTCCTACAGATGGGTATGATGATGTCATAAATTTATCCAGATCTGTCCTATAATAAGCACCATGATGTCACTAGTATTAATCCTAATCTGTCCTATGATGAGCACAGTGATGTCACTAGTCTTAACCCAGGTCTGCCCTATGATAGGCAGCATGATGTCACTAGTCATAACCTAGCAATGTCCTATGATGTCATCTCTCTCAAAACATGATGTGATGTCACTAGTCTCAAACCAGGACTCTCCTATGATGAACATAGTGATGTCATTACTCTCAACCCACGCGTTTCAGCCATGCTTTACAATAACGCTAAGATAAAACCTAGGCCCCTTCCAGCGCTCCCCTTACACCCTAATCTGCCCCGTATTGACTAACATCTGTCTATACAGTAAACATGGCCGTCTTTGATGGTTGCAGTGCGGTCTTTTGATGGCGGTCTTTGAAAGATAAACTTTCCTTACTAGGCCGTAATATTTGCAGTATACAGTACGGGGAGATAAGCGCGGCCACTTCCTGCCTCCCTCCATGTGACTTTGAAGAGGTTCCTTTTGGCCTTGCTGTGAAATGAGGCCATTGTCACTTCATGTTGGGGGAATGGTGGCTGCCGTTCAACAAACATGAATGCACAAAAGACACAATTGTGTGCGCCAGTCAGTTCCCGCTTATAGGAAGCAAGCAGGATGCCCGCCTAACCGAAAACCAGGTCATGTTTGTGGTCAAAGCAGCAGTAATAGGCTGTCCTCGGTGAGAGGGATGGAGACCTGTCAGGATCCCATAGAACATAGATCCACTCATATAGCTCATATAATTCATATAACATAGCTGACCCCAATATCCAGACCCCTCCATGTCACCTCCACAGGGGTCCAGGAAGCTGAGATATAGGGATTTGTTTGCTGCTTTCCTTACACTGCAGAGCTCTTGTTCTCCTCTGTGCAGTGTAAGAAGCCGAGTACTCACTGGTAAGACTATAACATGAGTGAGGGAACACAGGAATTTTTATTATTGCCCTGGTTTGTGTAAAAGCTGCCACATGGATCACCCAGCTTTCCCAGACACTCAAAATACAACCTGAATAGCAATAATAAATCATTCGCTGCTGGTACGGAATGACATGTGAGTAAACAGAGCCATCACTCAGACCTGTCTGTTATCACTAAACCCTAGAAATGTCAGATTAACAGTGGCGTATACAGGAGCAAAGGTCAGTAATACTGCGCCCTATGTACAAGAATATAAATATTATAATACTGCTCCTGTGTACAAGAATATAAATATTATAATACTGCTCCTATGTACAAGAATATAAATATTATAATACTGCTCCTATGTACAAGAATATAACTACTATAATACTACCTCCTATGTACAAGAATATAACTACTATAATACTGCTCCTATGTACAAGAATATAACTGCTATAATACTACCTCCTATGTACAAGAATATAGCTACTATAATACTGCTCCTATGTACAAGAATATAGCTACTATAATACTACTCCTATGTACAAGAATATAACTACTATAATACTACTCCTATGTACAAGAATATAACTACTATAATACTACTCCTATGTACAAGAATATAGCTACTATAATACTACTCCTATGTACAAGAATATAGCTACTATAATACTGCCCCTATGTACAAGAATATAACTACTATAATACTACTCCTATGTACAGGAATATAACTACTATAATACTACTCCTATGTACAAGAATATAACTACTATAATACTACCTCCTATGTACAAGAATATAACTACTATAATACTGCTCCTATGTACAAGAATATAACTACTATAATACTACTCCTATGTACAAGAATATAACTACTATAATACTGCTCCTATGTACAAGAATATAACTACTATAATACTACCTCCTATGTACAAGAATATAACTACTATAATACTACTCCTATGTACAAGAATATAGCTACTATAATACTACTCCTATGTACAAGAATATAGCTACTATAATACTGCCCCTATGTACAAGAATATAACTACTATAATACTGCTCCTATGTACAAGAATATAACTACTATAATACTGCTCCTATGTACAAGAATATGACTACTATAATACTATCTCCTATGTACAAGAATATAACTACTATAATACTACCTCCTATGTACAAGAATATAACTACTATAATACTGCTCCTATATACAAGAATATAACTACTATAATACTGCTCCTATGTACAAGAATATGACTACTATAATACTGCTCCTATGTACAAGAATATAGCTACTATAATACTACTCCTATGTACAAGAATATAGCTACTATAATACTGCCCCTATGTACAAGAATATAACTACTATAATACTACTCCTATGTACAAGAATATAACTACTATAATACTACTCCTATGTACAAGAATATAACTACTATAATACTACTCCTATGTACAGGAATATAACTACTATAATACTACTCCTATGTACAAGAATATAACTACTATAATACTGCTCCTATGTACAAGAATATAACTACTATAATACTGCACCTTGTGAACATGAATAGCTACCACCTGGCATTCTGTAGGTATTGTGACCTGACATACTTTTGCTTGCATCCATGATACCCTTTCATGAAGTCTCACCCTGACCTGCAAAAAACAAACCCCGATAGGTCACATGTTGCGGTTTTGTTTGCGACCACAATAGGGACCTTGCAATTTTTCTATTTCCATCACATCCAAAAACAACAAAACATTCAGATGAACAGAAGGCCTTGTACTGCTCCGCTCTTCCTGTACTCATTCTTGTATAATACTCTGTAACTTCCTGTACTAGAACTACTTGGGGTGTTTGATGATGCGGAACACAATAGGGTGCGGCCCTGACCCCAGTGAAAGACAGGTCGAGTCTCGGCTGTTTTTTGTTATGATAGTATGGTAACAACCCGAGGTGATCCTGCAAAACTGCCCAGTGAACGTAAAATAGACATGTAACATCATTTGTTAGGACTGCTTATCCTAATGTAGTCCTTTACATCATGTTGTAATTCTAATGATTTGTACAAATTTCATCCAAATTTTTTGGATTAGATGTTTGGGGTTTTCTTTAACTTAGAATTTTTTTTTTGTCCATTTCAGAAAAATAAAGACCACCCTTCCCTTGGGGCAAGAACATTAAGCCTTTAAGAGTTGTCGTGAAGACTTGCTATCTAATGGAGTGATCTGGACGACAAGCCCTTTCCTTAGAGGATTTCTTAAGATCGTAGAAGATCTCCCATCCCCCGGTCACACAGAACTCCGACCAAACTGGAAGTCTCAAAAATGAGCGACTTTTGGCATAAACTAGGCTGCTGTGTCGTAGAAAAGCCACAACCGGTAAGTCGTTACGTATCAGTAACAGGGTGACAACTGTTGACTGTCAATAAACAGGCGGATAGTTGTCATAGCCACGCCCCTTTTACGGACATGAAATTTATAGTGATTCTGATCATGTGGTCTTCCAACAACATGGAATATAAAAATTGAACAGCAGATGTTTTTCTATGAGGCGGAGTCAGGAGGCACATTGTGACCCCACCCAGCAAACCCCCGCATCTGCTGCCTGCAGGTAGACATTGTGATCAGACTTGTCGCAGCACACTTCAGGCGACAAGACGTAATACGTGATTGATGGAACGTGGATTATGGAATATATTGAATCTAGAAGTCACTTAATAATCTCTAAATGTCAGAGAAATATTTGTTTCTGATTCATTAAAGGTAATTTTAGACTTTAAAGAGCCCTAAAACACCCGACCCTCATCTTACCCCCCATGTAAGAGGATGTGTTTATCTACTGGAGTAGCTCAAGTCAGGATACTAGTAGTACTGCAACACACAGTACATATACCATACAGAGCGCATGTAAGATCATTACACAGAACTCATGTAATACCTCCACACTGTGCGTATATAATATTACAATACACAGTTCATATAACACTACCATACCAAGCTAATACAGAGCTCATGTAAATCCGCCACACAGTGCTTATATAATACTACAATACACAGTTCATATAATATCAACATACCAAGATAATACAGAACGCATGTAAAACTGTCACACTGTGCGTATATAATATTACAATACACAGTTCATATAACACCACCATACCAAGCTAAAATACAGAGCTCATGTAAAACTGCCACACAGTGCTTATATAATACTACAATACACAGTTCATATAATACCACCATACCAAGCTAATACAGAACACATGTAAAACTGCCACACTGTACTTATATAATATTACAATACACAGTTCATATAACACCACCATACCAAGATAATGCAGAATGCATGTAAAACTGCCACACTGTGCTTATATATTACAATACACAGTTCATATAACACCACCCACCATACAAAGCTTGTATAACAACATGATACAGAGCTCATGTAATATCACTCATAATATTACCATAGAATGCTTAGATAATATTACAATACACAGTTCATATGATGCCATCAAATAGAGATCAGATAAAACCACTATACAGAGCTCATGTAACAACATCATACAAAGGTCATATAATACCGCTATACAGCACTTATATAATACTTTACTACACAGTTCATATAAAACCACCATTTAGAGCTCACATAACTCTATTCCACTATGCGTAGCTCATAGAATACAAACTTACCATGCTCAATTAATAGCACAAGACGGAGCTCACATAATACAACACACATACACATAATATACAATACACATAATACAGAGTTTATATAATACAATCATACATAGCCCATATAATAACTCCATACAGAGGTCACAATCTGACATATAGCTCATATAATACCACCATGCGAAGCTCGTATAATACAGCCAGAGTTTATATAATACTAGTATTCATAATCCATATGATAACTTCATATAGAACTCATATAATATCACCATATGGAACTCATATAGAACCATCGTACACAGCTCATATAATATCATCGTATAAAGCTGATTAATTACGACCATATGGAACTCATATAGTACCACCATGCACAGCTCATATAAAGCCACCATATAGAGGACATATAATACCGTACAGATCTCATATAATAATACAATATAATACCAAAATAAAGGGTTCACATCATACTGCCATACAGAAATAATGTAATACAACCTTCAAAACGTTAGAATTCAGCTGCCATAGTATTGCTACTATTAACCATCCCTACAAGGAGGCGGAGTCACTGTTTATAATGGCGCCCCCCTCTATGCATGTACATGAATGGGGTGTCCTTGTCCTGCCTTGTGAAAAGTTCATCATTTCCTCCTGTAATACAGTACATGTCCCAGAAGTTCTGGTGGAGGAACTGTAAGTCCCCGGAGTGTCTAATGGGTACGGATTAATAATTGACGTACTGTAAGGAATGTCTTAAATGGTCCATATTCCCAGCAGACCCTTGGTATTCCTCCTGGTACTCCTCCTCCTCTTCCTCCTCCTCGCCCCTTTCCCACTGTGAAAACATCAGCCCTTCCCTCTGTGCCAGTAAATCTCACCACCCCACTGCCAGGGGGCACTGCCTGTGGTCGGGGTCAGTGAAGGGTGGCGGACAGAATGTTATGTGGTAAATTACAATTTTCAGACGGCTCTAACCAAGTGAAGGGCTAGTTAAAGGGCCAGCGCATCTATTTACCGTACGTAAAATGTCCCTAAACAATTATTCCACATAACCTGAACTCATTACTGCCCTGTCTGGGGTCAGGATGGAGAAAAACTGAACTCTGATAGAAACAAGAAGACAAAATCCTGTCTGGACTCCTAGGATAGACAGTGAGAGTCCTCCTGGCCCCGCCCACATAGGCCGATTGACAGTCTTCTCTCTACACACGTAACTACAGGATCCTCATCACTTGGCTAGAATGAAGAGCGTCTACAAAGAGTGTTTAGTTTTGGAGAACCTGTCCTGTCTTGCACTACACACTGGTTTAAATGAGCACCATGTAATACCTCATTTGCCCTGCGGGGGCACTGTAGGAAAACCAATCACTTATTACCAGGTCTTCCCACACATTGAGAAGACGGGAGGAGTTCAGAGATGCTATGAACAAGGTCAGAGCTTTCACAATTAGGTCATTTATGTAAAGACGGCGTTGCTGTTCAGTGGTGTAGGAAAGCTGGGTGTAACGTCAGAGGATCCCGTAAAAGTTCTTGAGAGAAGTAGAAACATTTCTTCAGTGTTTAAGTGTCTACAGGAAGCCGAGAATGTGCGGTGAAAACAGGAAGGCCCGGCCCTGGAGAGGCTCTACACACTCCACCATTAGTACAAGTACACAGCCTCACAGCACGCAGAGTATTTCAGACCAATATCTATACAACTTGAACTGACATTAGTCTCTTCTATATGGACGCCATGTTTTGTAGATACATAGGGTATACAGTATTTACCTCAGTATTAAATATCACCGCATGGTATAGTATCAGCTGGGAACATATGTGTGCCTATAGACTGCTGCCTGCCAGATGTCCATGTGATGTCACTAATCTGACGCTGCCCTCCGGTGGGAGGACTGAGGGCCTGCGTGTCAGAGATAGCAACCACACACCTCACCCTGTGTCAGGCAAGAGTATACAGGAAGTCACTTATCAGACGCCCCCGCTCCTTTCATCATCTTGAAATGACCTAATTTTTCTGTTAAACCTATTTAAGTAATTTTATATTTTTTATTTATATTTTTAAATTTCCATGTCCCTATATAAAAAAAAAAATAAAAAATAGAAATCTATATCCTGCAATTTTCACTCTGGCCACTAAGCTTAATAATAGACTGACGTTTGCCAATTCTTTAGGGGTTTGTTGCAGCAGTTACCTCATTTACATCACAGCCAGGATTACACTAGAAGATAACACCTCCCTAGATAACACCACTATCTTGCCCTTCTCCACCATACACATGCATGCTCGGCCAGAGCAATAGGAGAAGACACTTGAAACCTAACTGCCCAATCCTTATCTTCCATCAGGGTGAATCTAAACCATTAGATGTAAATTGGTGGATTCTGCCAATACAAATGGAAAGTGTATGGGCAGCTTTAGATACATCAGATCAGCAGACAGTATCACACATGATAGGATTAGATACGCGGCTCAGTATACAGTATCACACAGGATAGGATTAGATACACAGCTCAGTATACAGTATCACACAGGATAGGATGAGATACATCAGATCAGAAGACAATATCACACATGATAGGATTAGATACACTGCTCAGTATACAGTATCACACAAGATTAGATACATCAGATCAGTATACAGTATCACACATGGTAGGATTAGATACACAGCTCAGTATACAGTATCACACATGGTAGGATTAGATACACAGCTCAGTATACAGTATCACACAGGATATGATTAGATACATCAGATCAGAAGACAATATCACACATGATAGGATTAGATACACGGCTCAGTATACAGTATCACACAGGATAGGATTAGATACACAGCTCAGTATACAGTATCACACAGGATAGGATGAGATACATCAGATCAGAAGACAATATCACACATGATAGGATTAGATACACGGCTCAGTATACAGTATCACACAAGATTAGATACATCAGATCAGTATACAGTATCACACATGGTAGGATTAGATACACAGCTCAGTATACAGTATCACACAGGATAGGATTAGATACATCAGATCAGAAGACAATATCACACATGATAGGATTAGATACACAGCTCAGTATACAGTATCACACATAATAAGATTAGATACATCAGATCAGTATACAGTATCACACAGGATAGGATTAGATACACGGCTCAGTATACAGTATCACACAGGATAGGATTAGATACACAGCTCAGTATACAGTATCACACAGGATAGGATTAGATACACAGCTCAGTATACAGTATCGCACAGGATAGGATTAGATACACAGCTCAGTATACAGTATCGCACAGGATAGGATTAGATACACGGCTTAGTATACAGTATCACACAGGATAGGATTAGATACACAGCTCAGTATACAGTATCACACAGGATAGGATTAGATACACGGCTCAGTATACAGTATCACACAGGATAGGATTAGATACACGGCTCAGTATACAGTATCGCACAGGATAGGATTAGATACACGGCTCAGTATACAGTATCGCACAGGATAGGATTAGATACACGGCTCAGTATACAGTATCACACAGGATAGGATTAGATACACAGCTCAGTATACAGTATCGCACAGGATAGGATTAGATACACGGCTCAGTATACAGTATCGCACAGGATAGGATTAGATACACAGCTCAGTATGCAGTATCGCACAGGATAGGATTAGATACACAGCTCAGTATACAGTATCACACAGGATAGGATTAGATACACAGCTCAGTATACTGTATCACACAGGATAGGATTAGATACACAGCTCAGTATACAGTATCACACAGGGTAGGATTAGATACACGGCTCAGTATACAGTATCACACAGGATAGGATTAGATACACAGCTCAGTGTACAGTATCACACAGGATAGGATTAGATACATGTGTTCATAAGTTAATTCAGTTACATGAAATCTCAGTCTCCTAATTGTGTCCTTTGTTTAATGCAGAAGAAGAAGAGGAGGAGGATCGATCGCTCCATGATAGGAGAACCCATGAACTTTGTACATCTGACACACATCGGCTCAGGAGACATGGGAGGGGGCGATGGGCTCCCCATGGTAGGTCCTTCATGTAGCTCCGTACACCGCACTGCACACAGGTATATAATAGAGAATACAGTGTAGACGAATATGTCATAAAATATCTGACACTGCGATTTCTTGTTTTGTAGGCGGGTCCAATGCAAGAACAAATGAGATCAAAAGGTGGTCGCGATAGACAATGGAGTAACTCCAGGATTTTGTAGCTGTATACACTGTAAGACACCGCTACCTGCAATCCTGTTATATATGTAATGTGCAAGAAACAGGGGGCAGTATTACACTACATACATTCATATACATATATGCAATAGTTGTATTCTTGTACATAGGAGTAGTATTATAGTAGTTATATTCTTGTACATAGGAGTAGTATTATAGTAGTTATATTCTTGTACATAGGAGCAGTATTATAGTAGTTATATTCTTGTACATAGGAGCAGTATTATAGTAGTTATATTCTTGTACATAGGAGGTAGTATTATAGTAGTTATATTCTTGTACATAGGAGCAGTATTATAGTAGTTATATTCTTGTACATAGGAGTAGTATTATAGTAGTTATATTCTTGTACATAGGAGCAGTATTATAGTAGTTATATTCTTGTACATAGGAGGTAGTATTATAGTAGTTATATACTTGTACATAGGAGTAGTATTATAGTAGTTATATTCTTGTACATAGGAGGTAGTATTATAGTAGTTATATTCTTGTATATAGGAGCAGTATTATAGTAGTTATATTCTTGAACATAGGAGCAGTATTATAGTAGTTATATTCTTGTACATAGGAGGTAGTATTATAGTAGTTATATTCTTGTACATAGGAGCAGTATTATAGTAGTTATATTCTTGTACATAGGAGCAGTATTATAGTAGTTATATTCTTGTACATAGGAGCAGTATTATAGTAGTTATATTCTTGTACATAGGAGCAGTATTATAGTAGTTATATTCTTGTACATAGGAGCAGTATTATAGTAGTTATATTCTTGTACATAGGAGTAGTATTATAGTAGTTATATTCTTGTACATAGGAGGTAGTATTATAGTAGTTATATTCTTGTACATAGGAGTAGTATTATAGTAGTTATATTCTTGTACATAGGAGGTAGTATTATAGTAGTTATATTCTTGTACATAGGAGGTAGTATTATAGTAGTTATATTCTTGTACATAGGAGTAGTATTATAGTAGTTATATTCTTGTACATAGGAGGTAGTATTATAGTAGTTATATTCTTGTACATAGGAGCAGTATTATAGTAGTTATATTCTTGTACATAGGAGCAGTATTATAGTAGTTATATTCTTGTACATAGGAGGTAGTATTATAGTAGTTATATTCTTGTACATAGGAGCAGTATTATAGTAGTTATATTCTTGTACATAGGAGCAGTATTATAGTAGTTATATTCTTGTACATAGGAGCAGTATTATAGTAGTTATATTCTTGTACATAGGAGTAGTATTATAGTAGTTATATTCTTGTACATAGGAGCAGTATTATAGTAGTTATATTCTTGTACATAGGAGCAGTATTATAGTAGTTATATTCTTGTACATAGGAGCAGTATTATAGTAGTTATATTCTTGTACATAGGAGTAGTATTATAGTAGTTATATTCTTGTACATAGGAGTAGTATTATAGTAGTTATATTCTTGTACATAGGAGGTAGTATTATAGTAGTTATATTCTTGTACATAGGAGCAGTATTATAGTAGTTATATTCTTGTACATAGGAGCAGTATTATAGTAGTTATATTCTTGTACATAGGAGCAGTATTATAGTAGTTATATTCTTGTACATAGGAGTAGTATTATAGTAGTTATATTCTTGTACATAGGAGTAGTATTATAGTAGTTATATTCTTGTACATAGGAGCAGTATTATAGTAGTTATATTCTTGTACATAGGAGTAGTATTATAGTAGTTATATTCTTGTACATAGGGGGCAGTATTATAGTAGTTATATTCTTGTACATAGGGGGCAGTATTATAGTAGTTATATTCTTGTACATAGGGGGCAGTATTATAGTAGTTATATTCTTGTACATAGGAGCAGTATTATAGTAGTTATATTCTTGTACATAGGAGGTAGTATTATAGTAGTTATATTCTTGTACTTAGTAGACAGTTTTATAATACTTTTATTTGTGTATAGGAATCCGTATTACACTATTTTTAGTCTTGCCTACATGGGGCAGTATTTTTTAGTAGTACATTACCCATCTGGGGGCAGCACTGAGCACAGGTTAACTCTTCTTCCTGCTTATTAGAGAAGACAATTACTAGTTGCTCTCCCACTCGCTCTATTCAGACACATAACCTCTTTATATATTATCCTCGTGTATTTTTTGACTATTAATAAATGATGGTTTCTGGTAAATTGCTCAGAATTACTAATTTGATTTGGTTTTTATCTGTAATTGACTTAGATTAAATACCTTACAATTAGCGAACCCTTAATACTTCTAAATGGATTAACATTCCAGTTATAAAGACTATGTGGGCGTAGGTTCAACACCAGCACGGAATAATAGTTACTTGTGCTGTAGCGCCACCATCTGGAACATTCTGTGACATTTAACTTTGGGAATACAATGCCATCATGTATCATTACCGTAAAATTAGAAAATAAAAATAGAAACTTTTTAAATTTTAAATTTTTTTGAATTGAATTCTGAAAATATGTATAGAAAAAAATATTAAGGATATATTTATTGAATTTATTCAAATATTTAAAAAAAAAATTTTCATGTCTTTAATTAAATTATTAATTTTTTTTTTTAATTTTAGGGAACAAGCACATTTAAAGAGCCATGATGAGGAGCAGGAACAAAGCGCAGCGCTGCAATCACTGGATAAGTTATTGAATCTTCCAAACTAAAAGAATTTTTTTTTTCCTGGAAACATTTTTTGGAGAACTGATAAAGAAATATCTAAAGAATGTGCAATATTTTTCTAGAATATTATAAATAAGCAATAGGTTTTTTTTTTCCCAAGGAGATTCCTGCTGTATGAGTTATGCCTGCCGTGGATTATCTGTCTCTTTTTACTTGTGTTTTTAAATTTTATTTTTTTTTGTGAACGGCTGGAATGAGTGAAGTGATGCCAGATTGTGAAATCGAATGCTCTTCCTAGACTGGTACATTAGACCATCCATCTTCGCTTCTCTTTGACTTCACATTCCAACATATTTCACACCCGAAAAACAAGTCGGTAAAAAAAATTTCCAGATATTCACGTTTTTGTTAGAACATGACTTTTCATCTTAAAGGGTCCTGCTCACATAGCATTCTCTATAAATAAGCTTTTTTTATTTTTACATCGATCGATGACCGTGAAAAATATAAAATACAAAAATGTACAACAAAATACAAAATGTACATTATTTAAAAAATATATATATTTAGTACAAAGCACATGTAATAAAAAAAAAATTCTATGAATGGTTTTGTATTTTCGGACATATCAGACATGACTGGTGTGTGTCGTAGAGAATTCATACACACTGCCGAAAAAAAACTAAAAAAAACATCATCTACGTATCTTGAAAAAAAATTTCACTTGAAATAATTTAAGAAAATTTATACAATTCAATATCTAAAATTCAGTTGCAATAGTACAAACGCATCAAACTCAAAAATCCCAGGCTAAATGTACTACCTCTACATCACGACCACGGTGCGGGGAGCTGACGCTGTACCGGAGTCTCTTCCATCAAAGTAGCCACATTTTTACCACCCACACAAGACGTAACCTATAGAGTAAAACTATATTATAGGAACTAACTCCATTTTTATTTTTAGCCAATTTTTCTTTTTATTACTTTATGTAATTTTTTTTTTTTAGAGAATTTTAATGTACTAAGGTTTGTATTAAAAATGTATAAAAAGACTCCAATGAAGGCTCAAAGGTTGTAAGAACAAGTTTTAGGGGTTTTTTTTTAGTTTTGTTTTTATTATATTTAATATTCCAAAAATACTATATAAAAAAATTTAAGTAATCCTTCGCTTATTGATCCCTTTCTGATGCTTCCTGTGTGCCCAGAATGGTCACCATTTTCTGGTCCCTCATGACACACAGGAAGTGGCTGCTCGGCCAATCAATGGCCTCAGGGGTAATCTGCCTCAGCCAGTGATTGGTTGAGTGGTACTTCCTGCGTATCGAGAGAGGCCAGGACGTAGAAACCGGAGCGGGGATCTGAAAGCATTGGAACAGGAGAGGTTGGAGGAATCGATAAGGGGAGTATTGCTTCTTTAATTTTTAACCCATTCTGAGCCCTACGTCAGGAACTTTTTTGGAGAACCCCTTTAAAGCCCAACCTTTCTATTTTAGTAAATAATATACGTCATGCGATTATAAATTTCTATTTTTATAAATTTTTTGATATTTTTTTTCTTTCCAGATTTTCTGGAAATTTTTCTTAAATATTTCAATAGTTTCCCCTTACAAATTCAACATTTATGATAATTTTATTGAATTATTTATCCAAATCTTGTTCTTATAACCTTCTGTCCCTGAAGGAGTCCCCCCCCCAGCTTAGAATATATCTATTAAAAAAAAAATCCAATTTTTTAGGTTTTATTGAAATTTTTTTATATATATATATTTACGATGTTAGGTCCCTATCAGCTTAGCTTGGGGTTTGCTTTTGGCCTATATGTATTGCACCGTAACAAGCCTGCCAGTCCATGTATTCACTTCAGTATTTCTATGAGGACAGCTAGACATTTACCGCAGCGATATTCACAAATAACATCGACAGACGAGACGACGCCACTTTTTATACCGTATGTCATTGGGCGTCACGCCGAGTGATATTTTAGATGTAAAGTTTTTAGCTTTTCTACAAACATCATAGACTGTTAATGTGCAGCTGGTCTGTAAAATGTGATTAGACCAGAATGGCGGGACTATTCTGGGAGCTTAGATACTAGCTTAGATACAGCTAGTTGTTTTTTTTTTTGTGTGTGTGCGCGTTGATAAATCCTGATCAGATCTATGAACCCATTCCGATATTGATTCCTTTGTCGTTGTATAGAGAGCTGTTGTTTCTAGTTCTGCACAATAAATGCAATTCTGTTCAAAAATTGGCTCAAGTTTTTGTATATTAAAAAAGTAAAAATAATTAAAATTTTTTTTAAAGAGATTCTACCATTCAAAACTTTTTTTTTGATAACTAACAGGTCAGAATAGCCTTACGAAAAGCTATTCTTCTCCTCCCTTTAGAGGTCTTCCTCACCCTGCCGTTCAGTTAAAAATCCGTTCTCCGTCTGTATGCAAATTAGTTCTCTCGCAGCACTGGGGGCAGGCCCCAGCGCTGAAACAGCCGACTGCGCAGGTGACCCCTAGCGTCGGAAGAAGAAAATGAAGAGGCCGTTGCTGATGAAGATGGAAGCAGCACTGGTGTTATGGTCTGGGGATCCCTGACCACGGACTGGCCCCTGACTGATAACTTCCCAGTCCAGTAAAGGAAAAACATATATAAAAAAAACAATAATAAGTATGAGCAGTTTGGATTTCTAGTGTGTGATACTCCTACACCCTGCCTCGCACAACTAGAAGTAGCCGTGGGCCCGACTAACTTGCCTGAATGGGCACGAGCACAGCCGGAGAAGTAGCTAACCTACAAAGGGAAATAGAGCCCCTGTCTAGCTTCACGTTTACGAAGGAGAGGCAGATACAGAACAAGCCCCCCACGGATGTCCAGACTTGGACTAACGGTGAACATGAGTAACACAAAAGCATAGGGAGAAAATAAACGTGAAACACAGAATAACTGAACTAAGCAAGGGATAGGGAAAAACAGAACTTAGGATCAAACACAAAAAAAACCCCTACCAAAATTCCAAACAGAAAAATACCTAGGGCTCGCTGCGCCCGGAACACTATGTCTGGATAGGAGCTCAATACTTAACGAACCAGTCCTGTGTGAACAGGAGCAAGAAACTGGGATGGGCCGGGATGCAGATGGTAGCAACTTCAGACAACAGACCATTACTGAGCACAGGAACAGAAGTTTAAGACCGGCATCAGATAGCATGTACAACAGCCTCATATAGTAAGGAGAAGGCCTCGCCCATGGCCTGTAAAGTATTCAGCACTGCAGAGAACTTAACCCCTTCAGAGGCCAAGACACACCAGGCACTGATCCATCAGGCCACTCACCACGTGATCCACGCCCGAGTGCCAGAGCAGAAACAGCATGTCTGGTGTGAACATTCCCCTGCCGTGCATCAGGTGATTCACGCGCCGAATGCCGTCCGGACACTCTGCGCCTGAACCTAACAGGCCGAGACTGCTGAGACCGGGTCATAACAACTGGAGAGAGTTCTCTTGCAGCATTGGGGACACCCCCACTGCCGCGAGAGAACTAATTTGCATACCGGCGAAAAACGGATTTTTAACTGAACGGCGGCACGGACATCTAAAGATAGGAGAAGAATAGCCTTTCTTAAGGCTATTCCAAATTGTTAGTCAGAAAAAAAAAAGTTTTTAATGATAGGATCCCTTTAAATATTGCGATAAACCAGCCTTGGCTTG
Organism: Leptodactylus fuscus; assembly: GCF_031893055.1. Taxonomy (NCBI): domain Eukaryota; kingdom Metazoa; phylum Chordata; class Amphibia; order Anura; family Leptodactylidae; genus Leptodactylus; species Leptodactylus fuscus. The sequence goes on from NC_134271.1 coordinate 150,171,342, forward strand.
AAAATAGGTCAATAGAACAGACTCCAATTTCTTCATGTGGACACGTCGGTGATCTCTAAAGTGATGTACTATAGAGGTTGAGCCACAGACCCTCGCATGTAACGACATGACTTTTTGGATGTTTTTGATGTCCCACTAGGGTTGAGCTGATCTTGACTTTTCAGGATCGATTTTAAAATCCGATTTCCGATCATTTTTCATTCGAACCCGATCTCGATCCCAATGCAAGTCAATGGGATTTTTTTTATTAATCGGAGATCAGATTTTAAAAGCAATCCTACCCCTTGGTGTCCACTTATCTCCAGAGATGGCTGCTCCGGTGCCTTCCTTCTTTGCCTCGCTGCCGCTGCTCTTCTCTCCTTGCTGCCCCCTCCCTGCCAGGTTAGGAGAGTGTGGGCGGGTACTGGGAGGGGAGATGTCACGTTTCCCCGCCCTGTACCCGCCCACACTCTAAGCCACAAGCCCCGCCTACCTAGCGCTTTAAACACTAACCTGGGAGGCGAGGCAAGAAGAAGGAGGGCACCGGAGCAGCCATCTCTAGAGTAAGTAGCTGCTAGAGATTTAGTTTAGCCTTCTATTCGAATGAATGGAGGCAGCCGGCGCGCAGGGGGTTAAGGCTGTGTGCCGGCTGCTTCCATTCATTCCTATGGAACTGCAGAGGAGCTTTCACACTGAATATACAGCGTATACTCAGTGTGAAGGCTAAGCAATGCATTGAGGGAAAAATCACCGATCTCAATCCCACATAAAAAGATCTTGTTCAGAATTCTGATGGCGATCGTGAAATTTTCTCGATCGCCGATCGGAATCCGATCTTTTCCGAACACGATCGCTCAGCCCTATGTCCCATGCAATTGGCGACCTCTGGAAGAAGCAGTGCATCCAGTTTATGCCACCAGGTGGCGACGTGTGAGGTCACCGTGTGCCATCTAGTGGCGGGATTTCATTCTCTTCTGTTCAAACCATAGAATTGCACCGCGATAATAGATCAGCATAAAAAAGGAATTTATTAACATCAGCAATATAAATATACAACATGAAGACGTGTAACTCATAAAGGTAAACCTGTCATATACACACGGACGTATACGGTACACACCCCATATATAAAAGTACGCAGCAGAGCAGTGAGTGGGAGAATCTCAGGGGAGAAAATGGAGGAATCCAATCATTTGTGTCTAAGTTAAAAAATGGCTAATTTATTAACCCTTTACAAGTGAATGATGGGGGGAGGGGGTCACATATTTTTTGCTCATCATGATAATTTATCAGTATTACCTGCTCTGCTGTTAGCTATTGTGCCTCAAAATAGAAAAAGTCAAGTAGCGTATAAAAAAACCCCAAAACACACAGGTAGTATGATGTTCAAAGTCCAAAAGTAGCTCGTACATGTCAAATCCGCCATCTTTGAATTTGATCATTCCATTTTTTTCACTTCATTTTTCACTTTTTTTTGTAATCTGGAAACCATCAGCAAGAAGTCCTAATGCTCAGGCAAGAAAGATGGCTTCATTTTGGACATACCTAAAAGAGGACCTTTCGCCACCTCTGCATCATTCAATAGACCACATTCCACCGATTCTGGCACCGTTGGAATTTTTTCTCTAGCCCCCACCATTCCTGAGCAATCAGAGCGGGTAGTTTTGGTGGCTGATATGTTAACTAAACTCCCTAATGTCAAGCGGGAGGGATCAAGTGGATGTGATTCTGAGCTCTGACGCCACCCACTGGACATAAGGGAGCTTAGTTTGAAAAACAAAAAGTAGGAGCTAGAGAAACTATTCCAACTGCACTGGACTCTGTAGAGCGTCGCCTAGTAATACATGCTAAAGAACCAGAACTTTTGGAGGTGAAAGGTTCTCCTTAAAGGGTTTATCAGCATGTTTAACTGGCATCAGTATCAGATAAATGGGAGGTGACCCCCTGGACCCCGCTCCGATTATCTGGGCTCCAGTACCAGAACCTACAACAGGTGACAGATCTGTAAGCGGAACGCTCTGTTCACTGTATAGCAGTGTTGCCGGTGTACACAGAGCAGGGCTGTAGTACTACGGTACCAGCGCTATACAGTTGACCGCGTCTTCTACTTCATGGTCTGCCCCCTATATTGGTTCCCGTTTCTGCACACCTACAAACTAAACGATAAGTGAAAAACAGGTCAATGACAATATAACTAAACATTTTGGATTTTACATTTACGGACTATAACAATGTAAACAGGAAATTTTTGGCAGTTTTTATAGTACATTAAATATTAGGGACAGCCATTACAATACTTAAAATAGGAAACCTACATTAAAAAAAATCTAGTGTCAGGCCCCGCCCACGAGGAGCAGCCCTAGCCATTCGTGTGAGCTGTAAGGATTATTTTAAGGTAGATTTCCCTTTTACTATACCACGATGGCTACATTTTACGGCAGCTCCGCCTATAAGCATTATTTATAGAAATATTAAAGGGGTTTTCCAGATGGCGCCATAGATTGAATAGTGGACATGTAGTGTTACTGCAGCTCTGCTGCCATTGAAGTGAATGGGAGTCGAGTTGTCAGAGCCACTTCCAACTTCATACAGAAATCCCAAACAGCTGATCAGTGTGGGGACCAGTTGTAACCCCGACCCCATTACATCCCAATGATAGCCCCCCTGCCAAAAAAAAAAAAAAAAAAATCCATAAAAACGACTTTAACCAAGGTGCACTGTATAGAAACACTATGAGAGAGGGATACCGTGACCTAAAGACGCACAACTATACATATATATGTAAACATGACCTAATATCATGCATAAGGCCGACATGTGACGGGGTAACGTACCCTCAGTGGAGTCGCCGCTTCAGGTCCCAAAATGGCACTTTAAAATTTTTTTTAGAGAGGAGCCGGATGAGTTGCCGTAGAGAACATGGCCAGTTTGGCTCATTAAGGCACTTTATGTAATAATTCCTGATAATGTGGCCACCAGGTGGTGCTGTCCTTTTGCCATTGGACTATATTACATGAGAATATCCATTGTCTCCTTGTGTACAGTATCGGCAGCCCATCCTATGTGCAGGCCCCCGTCTCCAGGAGAGTCTCACCGCCATGTTACATCCCGTTCCATTAAGTCGCTATACATCAGCCATGTCCCATGAGTTTTTCTTAGTGTTTTCTGTAACAGATCTCCTATTAGAGTGCAATATACCGGTCCCTCCATATTGGGAGTGGGAGGAGTCAAAATTTCAAGGCTATAATAAAATCGGAGCTATCTCTTTAAATCATTGTCCAACCTAAAAAAATAACAAAAAAAACCATGTATTATAATGTAAAATTAATGTGAAAAGCAAAGCAAGCAGTGCTGTAGTGTAAAGCATGGGGGACAGAGCAATAGTATAAGCCTGAACCTCTGTGATGACCCCCAACAGACAATACGGCTAAATTAGAGTGACCAGTCATAGCCATAACCAACAGGGCAGAGCTGCAGTGTAAAGCATGGAGGAGGGAAAGAATAAAGCCTCGAATAAGAGCAGTGCTGCAGTGTAAAGCATGGGGGAGAGAGCAATAGTGTAAGCCTCTTAGGAGACAGAAAGTACTAAAACTTGGTAAGACAGAAGCCTGAACCTCTGTGATGACCCCCCAACAGACAATACGGCTAAATTAGAGTGACCAGTCATAGCCATAACCAACAGGGCAGAGCTGCAGTGTAAAGCATGGAGGAGGGAAAGACTAAAGCCTCAAATGAGAGCAGCGCTGCAGTGTAAAGTAAAAGCACAGCCCCGGAGCCTGGTCAGTAGAAGATCATACATTGTACTGCACAACTCACTCTTGAATACAGTCCGGTATGTGAACATTATCCAGTGATGTGAACTGCGCCAGGTCTGCGAGGCTGTTGACAAATTTCACCTTTTTTCCAAATTTGGAGCTTAAAAAAATAAAATTAGAATTTTTTTTTTTTTTTCATAAATATTCAGGATCCTCATGGAGTAGTTATAAAGAGTGTCCCCGGCTCTGGAGGACCTGTCCTGTCCTACATGACACTAACAGACTATTGATGTGAATAGACATGGTGTAATACTTCATTTCCCCTGTGGGGGAGCTGCAGGTAAACGGAACACTTACTACCAGGACTCCCCACAGATTACTGATCACTGGGGATCCCACTAGGGGCACACTTTGCAATCAGCTTATTGTTAAAGTTGTCACTCACTTCACTTCTACAGGTTATGCAGAAGTGGAGTTCCCCTTTAACTGGAAATTACAGAATTTTTTTGGGAAACACACACCTGATAAATGGGCGGGTGATGACCAGTAAGGCTTTCACATACCAGGTCGGGTGCACAACGAGGACAGATTTCAGGTTTTTCTTTAATCTTAAAAAAAAAAAAAAAAAAAAAAAAAAAAAAAAGGTAAAAAATTAATAAAAATTTTTTTAAAAAATCCCGTCCTACTACATCGCGATCCAAGCTTTTTAAAAAGTCTAAACTTTCTAGACCGTTACCCAGAGACTGCACAAGCGATGGGACATTATAATGTTTTTTCTTTTCCCCTGGAGTTCCCCTTTAACATACACACTACTCCTGACTGCAACGTGAGGGCGGATCTCCAAGACGTGGCAGCTCTTACCGCCTCCCCGTGGCCTGGTAACAACGCTTGATCCAGCTGATGGGCGGGATTTTACTGCGTGGGGTACAGCCGTTCAGATAGATCACCATGTAGTCCTCCGCAACCAGAAGATCCAGGGTTCCTATGATGTACCTACACACACAACACAACACACTTAAAAGGGGAGTCTGTCCACTTTCATTATGGAGAATAAGCCACTATTAAAGGGGGACTCTACCCCAAGAGAAGGAATCCAGTCAATGGATTGTAAAAACTTAGCACGACCTAAAATCGGAGCGAAGTTCTCCTTTAATTATACTCATGCAGCAAGAGTATAGTAGTAAAAGGGGCGGAGTCGTGACAACCTTGTATTTGTTTTCTTATGGAGAAGTTGGTTGTCACCTCTCTCCTTATAATTTGTACCCTATCCCCCTCACCAGCACCTCCTTACAAGAATGAACTAACCCCAGAATTCAGTTCTGTGTTTTAGGTGGAGTTCCCCTTTAAGTTTTTTATTTTTTAATTTTTTTTAAATACACTTATCTATATTGAAATTACTTGTGCCCCCTAGTGGCCATGCTATAGGCTACTCCTACCTGAACAGATTGTCCATGACGTACTGGTAATCCGGAACATTGCTCTCCGGCAGGTAACAGGAGGCGAACGTAATGATGGCATTCAACCCATCACCATAATAACCTGGAGGAAAGAACATAGAACCCGGGTGTGTATAATGTAACAGTGCCACCTAGAGGTGAGGGCGGGTATGACACCGGATTAGATACACCAGCTGTATCCTCACGGTTACCTCCATGAGAGACGACTTTCTTATAAGGCTCGATGGCCGTCATGTCCACCTTGTGCTCCCCCATCAGGAATATCCTCCACTTGCGGCCATTTTGGTCTTCCATGTCGGTCACGCGGTTTTCCACATAGGACACGTTTTCTGTTATTCCTTTCACCTTCGGGAGGTCGTCTGGAATACAGGAGTGTAGCGTTATAGGAGGAGCCAGCAGGGGATCACAATATGACCCAGACCCCAATGACCGCAAACCCCCCGCCCCACCTGAGGGTGTTACCTTCCCACTCAAACTCATGGCTCAGGTCCAGTATCTCGCTGCTGTTCGGAGTGTCCAGGTCCTCAATGTCAAAATCAAAATCTTCATCGGTGGTCGGCTCGCGGTTGTCGCTGCTGGAGACGGTGGACTCCTGGCTGTTCTCCAGATTGAAGCTGATATCGGGGGCGGGTAATCGTTTCTTTATATGGCGGTTACCACACAGCTCCAGCGTACTGGGAGGAGCAACTGTGGATCACATGACAAAAATCTGAAATACTCTGTGCTGCTGGAAGGCCCTACTCTAGGCCTTACTTGTCTAAATCCCTCTCCTCACATTATGACATATGCAGCCCTGTCCTCCCTAACATCAGCCCATGAATTGACAGGTCAAGACCATGTGTCTCCTGAAATACTCTGCGCTGCTGATGACTACCCCCCTGACCTACCTGAGGGGTTGTCGTCTTTGGAATCCAAGTCCTCTTCTGCCACAGTCGCCTCTGGAAGGGGCCTAGAAACCAAAAAGTCACATGGTATCATAAGAAGTAATAAAATTTGGTCATGTCCAGTAGTCTGGTCGTGGGGGGGGGGGGGGGGGCTGAAATTTTTTGGTGGGGCCAGTTGACCAACCTTGGGAACTCTTCATCTTGCCATTCTTCTTTCAGCTCCATGTCATCAATACCCAGACGAGTGCTGGTGGGCGGGGCGACTGGCGGATGGGGGACACCGCTGGAGCTGTCGGGAGAGAGCATTATACTAAGTGAGTGGGCGGTATTATATTGGTAGAGTTCGCAAGTGGGGAGTATTATACTGTGTGAGTGCTGGAGAGCATTATACTGTGTGTAGGGACAACTGGAGAGCATTATACTATGTGGGGAGCATTATACTGTGTGTAGGGACCACTGGAGAGCAATATACTGTGTGAGTGCTGGAGAGCATTATACTGTGTGTAGGGACCACTGGAGAGCAATATACTGTGTGAGTGCTGGAGAGCATTATACTGTGTGTAGGGACCACTGGAGAGCAATATACTGTGTGAGTGCTGGAGAGCATTATACTATGTGTAGGGACCAGTGGAGAGCATTATACTGTGTGCAGGGACCACTGGAGTGCATTATACTGGGTGCCTAGAGAGCACTATACTAAGTGAACGGGCAGCATTATATTGGTAGAGTGCGCAGGTGGGGAGCATTATACTATGTGTAGGGACCACTGGAGAGCATTATGCTATGTGTGGAGCATTATACTAAGTGAATGGGCAGTATTATATTGGTAGAGTGCGCAGGTGGGGAGCATTATACTATGTGTAGGGACCACTGGAGAGCATTATAGTATGTGTGGAGCATTATACGGTGTGTAGGGACCACTGGAGAGCATTATACTATGTGGGGAGCATTATACTGGATGAATGCTGGAGAGCATTATACTATGTGTGGAGCATTATACTAAGTGAACGGGCAGTATTATATTGGTAGAGTGCGCAGGTGGGGAGCATTATACTATGTATGGAGCATTATACGCTGTGTTCCGCTGCAGGGCCACTAGGGAGCATCATTTTTGTGTAGGGTTACTAGAGAACATTACATGTTGTGTGGATACCACTAGGTGCCATTATTCTGTGTGCGCGCGTGCGGGGGGGGGGGGGGATATTGGGAAGCATTATACTGTGTGGAAGTCACTGGAGAGTATTATACTGTGTGTATAGGGAAGCACTACCGCTTTAGGGAGCCATTGGGGATCAATATACTGCTTTGGGGGGCACTACGGCTACTAATGGTGAAGACCCATATACCACCATCATTAGTAGCGTTGCCCTAAGGACATTAGTTTTTCCCAGGGGTGACAAGTCTGTCAAGTTTGTGAAACCCTAATCTGAGGTCTCTGATGGTTCAGTCCATTCCGAGTCCCGCCCAGCTGCCCAGTCACATAGCCCGCCTCTGGTGATGTCATCATCTAGGATTCAGGCCTGGTTTCCATACTAACATTTATTAGCTAGGTCACCATCAAGAGGAAGGGAGCAGAATGTTATAATAGAGGGAGGAGTCTGTTTACTTATGACGTCATAATCAGGGCGTGGTTATTTTGCACGTTGTATTATGACATCACTTTGTCGCTGCGGTGTCTTTTATGGATAATTTCCAACAATTACTTTGGCAAAACAGTCTCGCCCCTAAGAATTGCCCCAATACCCGCCCGGGCCACCCCTAAACCTGGCAGGACTGGTTACCATTGGATAGCGTCTTTGTAGGCCACATCCCCGAATTTATGAGGATTATTTCCTCCCCCAAAATTGGGGTGTTTGCTGGCTGTAATTATGGGGGGGGGGGGGGGGGGGAGACAATATGGAGGGGTCAGGATGCATTGGGGGATGTAGAGACGGAGCACTTTCAGGAGAGTGTTTCAGTGTTTACACAGGCACAGCGCCATATACATGATTGTGGTTGTGCCCGGTACTGCAACTTAGTCCTGTTCACCTGAATGGAACTGAGCTGTAATACCAGGTATAGCCACAACAGTATGTATGGCGCTGTATCTGATAAACGTGATGCAGCGCTCTCTGCTGATCAGCATGGGTCCTAGGGGGTTAAATGCTCCCATTGATGGCGCCCCACTATATGTTCTGCCTGTCACAGAGGACAGCTGAGGGACACTTAGGAAAGCTGGGTGAGCTGGCTAGTTATGTAATAGTCACCGTAACCAGGCCTATTTACTGGCTGTAGAGGAACGGCAGCCATATTGCTGGTCACCCAGCTTTCCCAGGGGCAAAACAATGAAAAAACGGTGGAAGGCTAAGAGGGGAGGCCAAGACAGGAAGATCCTCCATCTTTTTTAAGAGACTGGTACATGCTTGGCACTGACAGGACTGAGGCCTAGAGGGGGATCATTGATCGGGACGATCCACAGAAGTCAATGCTGTTGTCCCTAGTGTGGCCAGCAGGTGGCGCTATAGAACAGACAGTATGGTTCCTTCTCTCCAACCAATCACGGAGCAGTTTACCAAATAAAAGCCGCTCTGTGATTGGTTGCTACGGGCCCTATGGTTTGTTAGCTACTTTAAGGCAAGGGAAATTAACCCCGTGAGTGAAGTTTCGGAATAGCCGCTTATTTGTCCAGCGACACGTCATGTGACCTCATCCTCCAACATGGCCGACACTTCTTCATAAAGGGATTTTATAGCTGCCATTTGTCACCTCATAAAGACATTCACGGCCTTAATGTGCTCATCGCGGCGGGTAATGGCGTCCACAGGCGTGAAAACGTCCATGAGCGGTAATAAACTGCAATACGATTGCACCGTGTGAACGGACTCCTAAACCCATCCAGCACATTAGCGGTTAATAGTCACAGCTGACGGGATTAGTCAGAGGATCCTGAGCGGCAGGTTCTCCCATGGGATGACCCTCATTATACGGTTATGGGTGCGGCGGGGAGGGCCACGGAAACGGTCCTATAAGTGACCCACTTATGTGTGCGGAGAAGTACCCCCGACTTAAGAATAGAGGGCATCCCTTAAATATTTATATAAATGCCCCCCACCCCCCATTACTTGTAGAGGGTAGCCCCATAAACAGGTATATGAGCCCCCACATGCATAGAATCTATATAAATGGCCCCCCATTACATGCGCGTAGGGTATCCCCTTATATATGAAAAGCCCCATTACATGCATAGAATGGATATAAATAGCCCCCTGATGTGCAAATACAGGGTACCTCTTTAAATGTGTATATCTAACCCCCTCCCCATTACATCTGCAGAGGGTACCCCTTTAAGTATATCTGACCCCCCGTTACATCTGCAGAGGGTACCCCTTTAAGTATATCTGACCCCCCCCCCCCCCGTTACATCTGCAGAGGGTACCCCTTTAAGTATATCTAACCCCCCGTTACATCTGCAGAGGGTACCCCTTTAAGTATATCAGTATATCTAACCCCCCCCCCCCGTTACATCTGCAGAGGGTACCCCTTTAAGTATATCTAACCCCCCCCCTGTTACATCTGCAGAGGGTACCCCTTTAAGTATATCTAACACCCCCCCCCCCCCGTTACATCTGCAGAGGGTACCCCTTTAAATATGCATAGAGATAGACCTGATTACATATGTGTGCCCCCATTACTTGCGCAGAGGGTGTCCCCTTAAATATGAATATAATTCGCCCCTCATTATTAAGAGAGGGTACCCCCTATATATATAGCCCCCCATTACTTGTGCACATGATGGGGGTCGTTGTCACTTCCCACCGACTTACCCTACGTTGCGAGCAGGTACTTACAGGCGGTGTGCAGGGAGCAGGTGACCCTGGAGTAAGCGGCTGACATCACCCATGTAGCTGGGGGGTAGGGAGGGTGCACCATAATGGGCGACTCCCAAAAAAAGCTCATGTTACCTGGTAACAGCACAATCAGCCTGCAGCACCCTGTGTGCACACGGCCCAAGAATAAACACACACGGCCTGGTGCCCCACATCAGGGGATACAGATCATATATACTGCTTAGTGAACGTATATATTAGGGCGACCGCCACTCTACAACTCATTGACTGTTTCCTATAATCCCCCATGGCTGTGTGTATGGCTTGTGAAAAGAGCGGAGCATAATTAAAGGGGCTGATATAAATACAGAGGGTGTGGCCTATTGCAATGGAGGGTGTGGTCTGATCATGACAGACATTTCGGGTATCTACGCCCTCTCTCGAGCCTTGGGCCACAGTCAGATGTTGGGTCCATGTTACGACCACCATTGTACGTCCTTTCTCTAGATTTTCTACAACTTTTCCTTCAATTTCTGGATTGCAATATTAAAAGCCCTTTTGTGTGATGTGGAGGTCCCCTTTAATAGTGGAGGCCTCCTATATAAGTTATATATACCCGACTGATATGTATTAGTTCGGAGGTCATATCTTCACAGCAGACTGCTGTAGCAAAAAAAGTCTGAGGAATGGAAACCGTCAGCAAGTAGCGCATGTTCTGGAGATTAGGCAGCACCAGGCTTGCTTGTTGTTGTAGTTCGTATGAAGTGCTGAGCTGTGACAGTAACAACTGAGGTTCCCCGGTTTGCAATAGGTACATTTTCACTCAAGACACTTTGGGAAGGGGGTGTCCTTCTACAGTAAATATGGCCGCTGCCTTGGGCCAAACACACCCGAGTAATGGTATGAGCCATATAGGGCAGTCAGCAGGACGCGTGTCACTCAAGGGGACCAGAGGTGACACTTCTAAGGCCTCCCGATTTATGTACTGCCAGACTGTTACCCCGTTGCCAAATGAAGGAAGGTGCCCAAAGAGGCCGTCCCATTTTTAATAAGTGGTTCAAATTGGGAAATAGACCACACCCACTTCCCTGAGTACCACCCCTTATCACACCCACTTTTTCTCCTTATTTTAAGGGGGTTGTCCAGGATCTCAAAAATAGGATCAAGAGTATAATAGTGGATTAGTTGTAGTACCAGACATGGCCCACAGACATGAGTGGCGCTGTTCCTGAGACTAAAAAAAAAATTCAGATTCTTCATAGTTTGGACTATCCCTTTAAAGCTGACTCTCCTGACTCGTGCGTTCACATGAAATACCAGTTCTGGATCTTTTTATAAAAATCTGCCCAAAACTGCACTCCAACCGGGCACATAGTTGGCATCCAATGGGGCATCTCATGCCCTAGACCCCAATTGCCAATTTTTAAGACGATGGGGTTGCCCAAGGAGATACTTCCTCCAGTGAATTCATCAAGATGGACCTAGGGGTTCCGACCCCGACTCACGTGCTCAGGAAACAGTTCCCGATACTGCGTTGCTCCGCCCCCTCCCTCCTCTGCTGATCTCACAGGGGCTGACTACAGTAATGAAGACTCTGCCAGATGAGAAGGGGTAAACCGGGGGGGGGGGGGGGGTCTTTTGTTTTTATTGTTTTTACTCACCACCCCCAGGGGTGTGAGAGACTGTACCTAGTCACAACGCCCCCAACTGGTAACACCCAGTTGTCAATTTACCCTTTAATTTTAGAGGGGGAACATCACAGAAACATAAGAGAGTATTGTACTGAAGCAGACGTGTCCGATTAGTCCTGGTGGGCTAGAGGTGTGTGACGTTGGGATTTGGATCTGTGTGCTATTGCTCTCTGTTATCAGCGACTGTAGGTGTCACCTATACAGTACACGCAGACATGTATGTGTATGTAGAGCTCTCCATCCCTTTTCTTCCACCCTATTGCCTGTCATCCTATAGCCGATCCATGCTTATTAACCCTGTAAGTGACTGACAGCTGTTTGGGGTCACAAACTTCCACCCTCGAAATCTGAGCAGTGATAGAAAGATGGGAGGGGGGATTGTTATTGTCATATACCACAGCTGTGACCGACCCCTCCTAAGTGAATCACTGCCTTACAATGGATCCTCCCTGGTCCCAGTAAGCCCCTCCCATCACATGTGGGTGTCCGCAGGGTCGGAGCAGACCACTTACCTTGGGTGCAGAGCCCCCGGCTCCCTGAAAATCACGGCGGTGTCCATCTTTATAAGAAGATTTGTAATAGTTGTGAGTGAGGTTTTCTCATCGCCCAGCCTCATTACGCCGTATACACACCTACCACAAACCGGTTCTTCCACCTCTCAGACCTGCATCACTTTTTTTTTTTTTTTTTTTTTTTTAAGTCGTCAGCTGAGTTTTTCTTTTCTTTCTTTAGCCGATAGCCCTGAATGTTCCCACAACTAAACCGGGCAAAAAGCAGCAGCTCGGTCCTCCATTTTGTCTCCTCGGAGTTTGCGGTGTCCGCAGAATTCCTACTAACTATGGCTACAACATTAGATCTGTTTTTGTTGCGGTCATGTGAACAGTTCTGTGTCCTGACTCTGAATGAAACCGCTCTCTCTGCCTCATTCACAGCAGAAAATCCCAGCAGTAAGTTACTAAAAATGGACGATATAGGGCACAAAAACCGAATATTTTTGCATTTAGTAGTCGCAACTTCTCCTTGTCTCCAGACTTTCTGCCACTAGGTTTCTCTCTCCTTCCTAATATGCTGTTCACACCCTGTTAATAGGGAAGTTCTGTCCTTAGAAACCAGCAGGGTTAAGACGGGACCATAATGTAGAGAGGGAACGGACAATTGTCTCTTCACAGCCTCTGCGTGTCTACACACAGCTTTCCATGACTGTACACTGCTCAGAGAGGAGTCTGAGGCTTCTCGCAGCATTGCATGGAAAGTCTACTCTGTACTTCTATCTACTTCTGACTAGCTGTTTGTGTTATTGCCGATAGGATGTTAGTCATACACTGTAAGCAGCTCTTTGGGTTTCTCTTCTTCTATGTCAGGGTCTTTTTTAGCTGCATCATGTCCTGGATTTTCACAGCAATTAGTTTGCTATTTTACAGTTACTCCTGGCAGATTTACAGTAGTAGTAGTAGTAATGGATAGCCGGAAGGACAGACTCCTCCTTATTGTAAAAGGTGCTGCAGTCATAATGGAAGTATTAACAGTAGAAAATCTGATAGGACATCGTGTATGAAAGATTACACAGTCATAAAAGTGACTGTCCAGATATGGGGTGTGCCGCACTCCTCAGTCCACCATGTGAGGTGCTAACGATCCAATTAAGGATGTGATGGATAATATAATACAATAATAATATCCCACAATACAGAATCTACGGAGAGGTTTTAATTGTGATAAACATGACATCGAGAGCCCTAAAATCAGACATAAGCTGCAAAAAAATGGAAGATCCCTGTTTATGACAATGAGGCCACAAGACGGCATCGTCACACGGATTGTTACATGACTTGGATACAACACGCCGAAATATTTATTGTACCGTATATAATACGCGTTCAATCCCTCCTGGCAGCTTAAAAACTACAGTTCATAACAGTCCTGACGAGAGCGCCCCTTTAATTACACAATTCAGTGATGTCATTAATAAGAGGCGGAGTCGTGACTACTTCTCATTTATATCCAAAATAGTCGTCACCCAGTAAGGTGCGTGAGAGAACATGGCGGATCTCATGAACATCTGATCAAACAGTAAAATGGAGCTGGGATAGGCTCAGAAATTTGTGGCTAGTTTTTTTTTTTTTTTTAAGTTGGAGTTGCCTTTTAAGTACATGGACATGTCCGCCTACTCCTCCAAAATGTGCCGCCACCACCTCGGTCCACCTCGTTATTTGGAGACTCTCACATACCTCATATTCATGACATGGCCGACCCCAAGGAAGTACAAGGAACCTTGAGATTACGTCCCTTTAAGGGATTGTACATATTCAATACTACGGCACCGTTGCCGTAATCCGCCAACCAGCATATCTTACATAGTATTATATTATAATCCGGAATATTCCACCACCATTATTGCCTGATTAAAGTCTCAAATAATTTTTTAATTATTATTACTTTTTATACATTTTCTTAGTCTGAAGAAAGGGGTCAAGTTATCCAATACCTTAAAGGGATGACTTGTAAATCGGTGCACGTATGGCCACTGGGACCCCCATCCAGTCATGAGAATGGCGAGCCTTTGTACCGCCACAAAAGATAACACAACTTCTTGGTGACCACCATGTGACAGGCAAGTACAAGGACAACTCCAGTAATTCTACGGTGTGAGGACCCCAACAAACAGCTCCTCATATCTCCGCCTCCTGAACCCCCATGATTCTGATATTGCGCAGGGAGGATATTGGGGTGAACGGCTATCACACCTCACTTATACAGTTCTGAATGGTGTCATCCCTTTAATGCCTTGTTATACGATCACTCTCCCTCCATAGGGCCCGGGGCCCTCACTTCACACAAGCTCTCATCTATAACGGACATTTGACAATTCTAATTAACATCATTGAAAATATTTATTAAAATTTATGTTTTTAGCATTAGAAATAATACAAGAGGACGGAACGTGCGCTCCATTGCTTGTGGTCTTCATCTCTCAGGCCGCGAACCTACACCCCCGCCATCGCCCTAGCCAATCATTCATCTCCTATTCTACCCGGAAACAGCTGACAAATCATTTACACTGCTCTGTTAGCCAATCAAATCGATTCACAGAGTAGGCGGAGCCTTGTGACTAAACCCAATACACGAAGCAGATAATAAATACCGTAGCCCAGCCGTGAAAGGTCATTTACGCCATTTTTTTTTACTTCATACGAGAAATTCGGCAGTCAGCGCAGAGAGTCGCCCTGGAGCTCCCAGCATGCCCTCTGTCACTCGTGTCGCAGGCAAACAGATAACAATAGGAAATATTTTACAAAAAGACCGCCATCCCCTCCCCCCACCTGAGGTAACACAGACAGAACAGAACCCATGACTTTAAAATTTGTGAAATGATCCTAAAAATAAGAATTGCATCGCTGTTTGTCGAGGACCTCGATTTTCGGACATACAAGAATTTTTGATTATTTTTTTTTCCATATGGGGTTTTTGGGCCGGGTCATTGCTTTCCCGTCGTTGAATTTACCTCAGAATTTACCACAGTGATACGGCTGATCCGCTCTAAAATGGCTTCCGCAGTCAGTTTGGGGAGCCCTCGGTCTAGGGGACAGCCTTCCACGAGACTGTTCATAGGAGTCGGGGGGAAAGAGTTCTCCTCGTCCAGTCCGTCCTCCAGCTGTCTCCTGAATCCGGCTCCGTATCCTTTGCCCTTTGTTCCGTCTCCACCATAAACGTCCGGGTTATCCTGTTCACCGAAATCTCCAAGCGGCTCGCCGCTCTCTGTGCTATCCTCGGCATTACGCTCCATGAACTCAGATTGTCCCTTGTAGTCCTCGGTCTCCTGGAACGACTGCATGGGTCGGCTGTCGCGGTCCCTCGTCTTGAGGAACTCCTTCAGGATGGGCAGGACTTTCTTGCGGGAAGCGGCGGTGTTGCCTTGGCTGTAGGCCGTCACGTGGTTACAAGAATGGCGGCTTATGGGAGACAGCTCCAGACACGGCGTCGTGGCCTCCACCAGAACTTTACTCACCTAACAAACAAAAACAAGATTTTTTTTTTTTAATTACAATAAAGAGAGATTTAATTAAAATTTTTAAAATATTAAATTGAAATAAATTTCAATAAATTGAAAAAAATATTACTAAAAAATAAATATAAATTATTATATATACTTATTGACAAAAATAAATAAATCCCGCCCCCAGATGTGGGATTGCCGTATTCCTTGTCCTGCAGTTATGTCTCGGTGCCGTATATACTCGAGTATAAGCCGAGGCCCCTAATTTTACCACAAAAAACTGGGAAAACTTATTGACTCGAGTATAAGCCTAGGCTTATACTCAAGAATATACAGTAAATTATAACAGGTGTGGTGTGATTAGATGCTGGGTCTGGCCACAAGAGGGCGTAAAAGTGCTTTCCCCGCTTCCTTATACAAATGTTCTCAGGGGCTACTTTTGGGTAGTGTACTTCTTGATAAGAGATTGTTCACTGCTAGACATTCTCCTACTATTCTGACCTAGGTGTTAGGGCAGTGGTTACGTGAGGGCGCACATATGGTGGACGGCACAGACAGATCACCAGTATAGGATGGTTTGTTCGCTCTACAAGCAGCCCCCACAACTTTCTTGCCCCCCCCCCCTCCCATCCGGACACAGGGGGCACCTTCATTACACCCGTCACTGCCCAGACCATTTCCAGTCACTTTGCAGAAGGAAGTTTGCTTTCGCCATGTCCATTACATGTCCTGCCATTGACAGCCAGACACGGTCACCTTGGCAGTAGTGTAGTGAATACAAAACCTGAACTGCTAAGGACTGGCGCCGTATCCTCTATAGTGATGGATCCCGGATCTGTTTGGGATCTCACTGTGGTCAGGTTGGAGTATGAAGGCACTGTCTTTGCTGTAGAGCGACACACTGCCCCCTGGTGGGGACTATCACATACAACACCTAGTAGTGATACGAGGATACAACAGATAAATGAGAACTACAGGGCATCCTCACACTGCCACATGTGTGGTCTCTCATGGCAGAGGGGACAACTGGAGTCTGCAGGATAATGCTCCCCCCCCACACACACACACGAGGGTCCCGGGAATGTCTCCCTGAGCTTCACCAACCTACAAGTGTGCAGGATCTATGGGCCCGGCTGGTAAATGTACTGCTATATACCGTACAGACCTGTATATACCTCCATGTCCTGCCATATCTCATCTTGTATCCAGACTACAGGTGTAACATCTGAGGTAAATGTACTGCTATATACCATACAGCGCCTGTATATACCTCCATGTCCTGCCGTATCTCATCTTGTATCCAGACTACAGGTGTAACATCTGTGGTAAATGTACTGCTATATACCATACACAGCCTGTATATACCTCCATGTCCTGCCGTATCTCATCTTGTATCCAGACTACAGGTGTAACATCTGTGGTAAATGTACTGCTATATACCATACAGAGCCTGTATATACCTCCATGTCCTGCCGTATCTCATCTTGTATCCAGACTACAGGTGTAACATCTGTGGTAAATGTACTGCTATATACCATACACAGCCTGTATATACCTCCATGTCCTGCCATATCTCATCTTGTATCCAGACTACAGGTGTAACATCTGTGGTAAATGTACTGCTATATACCATACACAGCCTGTATATACCTCCATGTCCTGCCGTATCTCATCTTGTATCCAGACTACAGGTGTAACATCTGTGGTAAATGTACTGCTATATACCATACAGAGCCTGTATATACCTCCATGTCCTGCCGTATCTCATCTTGTATCCAGACTACAGGTGTAACATCTGTGGTAAATGTACTGCTATATACCATACACAGCCTGTATATACCTCCATGTCCTGCCATATCTCATCTTGTATCCAGACTACAGGTGTAACATCTGTGGTAAATGTACTGCTATATACCATACACAGCCTGTATATACCTCCATGTCCTGCCGTATCTCATCTTGTATCCAGACTACAGGTGTAACATCTGTGGTAAATGTACTGCTATATACCATACACAGCCTGTATATACCTCCATGTCCTGCCGTATCTCATCTTGTATCCAGACTACAGGTGTAACATCTGTGGTAAATGTACTGCTATATACCATACACAGCCTGTATATACCTCCATGTCCTGCCGTATCTAATGTTGTAGGCTAGAGGATATATATATATATATATATATATATATATATATATATATATATATGACAATATCCTTTTAATATGTATATAACTTCCCAGTATATCAGCCGCTGGCACTCATGTGGTTAATGTATACCTATATATGTACCTATGGTACGTGCACGGCGTGATACAGATAAGAGTACAGGTTCAGCGAGGACATTGTGAGCGCCCGCCCGATGGTGGAGTGTACAGGAGACACAGCGGGCATCACATCCTGACCCCAGAATTTAGTATCGCCCCCCTCCGCCGCCCCCGTAGAGTCGGTGCTCACCTCCAGCTGACGCCTCTTATATCTTCGTGCGGTCGCAGTAAGAATAAGCGACTTCTGTCCCGAGCTCACATTTCACAAGCGAAAGTTTAAACTTTAGTCAAGTTAATGAATGACCAACCCCGAGGGATCCGGTTACAGGAGGTAAGACAGGCCCGGGGGGCGAGCGAGGGGGCAAGAAATAGGATCTAAAATCATATGGGGAAAATGATAAGAAAGACGGACTATAGCAGTGCAGGCCGGGGCGCAGGGACTACGCTGCCCACTAATCCCGCTGCCACGTAATGCTGCACCCCGAGCTATCAAGGGAAAGTTACTTACTAATTATTAACAAGAAAGCTCAAAAACATTGGTCATGAACTCTGACGGAAGCCAGGAGGCGCCCCCTGGGGGTCACTGCGGCACACTGCAGGAATCGGTCATGAGCTACAGGATTTATATACCTGTAGTATTAGATCAGATGTATATAGATGATACTTGTTACTCTATAGCATTAGATATGACCACAGTATACAACTGCTGTTCACAGTGCAAAACACTAGGGGGCGCTGTCGGGCTAGAAATAATAGACTTCTTGACATAAAAAAAAAACACAGCGCCCAATATCGGACGGTGGCAAATCTGGTGGTTATGTGTCAGGCAGATATGTAAATGATTAGAGGTGCAGACTTTTAGAGGCTACTTTTGGGTAGTGTACTTCTTGGTGAGATATCGTTGATTTCTAGACACACTCTGAAGAAATTTTACCCAGCATCATTGGACTGAGAAGAGCAGGACGGTCATTTCCTCCAACTGCCCGCCCTCTGGAACGGAGAAAGGTGGAGGACCCCTTTAAGAGGCACAACAGCCTTAATATAGCACAAAGAGCCCACGCCATGTCCTGCCATGAGGAAGGAAAACTGGGTGGCAGCCATATTGGATGTCACAAGGCCGGCACCGTCACGGTCAGGTCCTGCCTGGCTGATCGCTCAGATATAGACGGAGCCTTTACAATGACTGGTGGAGTCCCCCGGTGACTTACCGTTGCTCTCAGCGCCCCCTCCTGGCTGTACACCACTATCTGCCTCCGTGGTTCATTGGCGCTGGTGAAGGCAATGGCCATGGCAATGAGGACGTTGTAATGGTGTCTCTGACAGAAATCCCGCAGCTCGTCCTCCACGTCTTTCCTTCGCAGGAATTCCTTGAAGTAGAATAAAGCAGAGAGAAGTAAGATTGGACCGCCATGACGGGGGCGCAGGCGCGGGACATGTGACCGCTTGTATCCAAGATGGCGTCTCACCTCTAAGTCCATGTATAGAGCACTGATCGCCAGCTTGGTATCTCGGCTGACCAAGGCCTTGAGGTCTTTACGGAGCATCTGATCTGTCGTCAGACCTGCACAAGAAAGGGTTAAATTACAGCACCCTCGTCATTCTCTTCTCCAGTCACATCCAAAGCTGCGTTCACAATTCAGCGGGGAGCCAGAGCGCTCTAGGTTGCTGAGCCCTGCCCTACAGTATACGGTACAGACCTGACACATCAAACTTGGCATTCTGAAGAGAATCAAACACAGCGCCTCTCGGTGGCAGGTCGGGGTACTTGGACTCCAGCAGGGTCACGTATTCCGTGTCTTTCGGGGTGACTTTCCCGGCAGCAGGTGCCATGTTCACACAATCCAGAACAATCGTACCTGCGGAGGAGAGATAATGAGTACAGAGAATAACCTATCTGCTCCCAGGAAAGCTGTGTGACGGAGAAGGATTTACCGCGCAGCAGAGATGCCAGCTGAGAATCCAGGATGTGAGGGGCGTCCCGCAGGATCTTCTCCGCCACCAATGTAGTGCAGGACCCCACCAGCTCTGCTGTGACCCGGCAATTACGGCTCGGAGTCCGCTCCAGGACCCGGTGGTCTATGACTTCTGTCACCACATCCTCCATGAAAGAGTCCGCCCTGAGCAACAAGAAACGGAAGACGGGTAAAAACCGCGCCCATCACTGGGCCTGGAAGGCTCCTAATGGACTACTGTACCCAGCAGACCTGGAGGCCATTATTAGGTTTCTGCCTGCCATGGGAGTGGGAGTTGTCAATTAGGTACAGAGTGAAGCTGCTCCTCATGAAACCACTAGTATACAAAGACAACATTACTAGTATATACCAGCACAATACTAGTACATACAAGCGCCGCAATATTAGTATATACAAGCGCCATAATACTAATATATACAAGCGCCATAATACTAATATATACAAGCGCCATAATACTAGTACAAACAAGTGCCATAATACTAGTACATACAAGTGCCACAATATTAGTATATACAAGCGCCGCAATACTAGTACATACAAGCACCATCATACTAGTACATACAAGCGCCATAATACTAGCACATACAAGCGCCATAATACTAGTATATACAAGCGCCATAATACTAGTACATACAAGCACCATAATACTAGTACATACAAGCGCCATAATACTAGTATATACAAGTGCCATAATACTAGTATATACAAGCGCCATAATACTAGTACATACAAGCACCATAATACTAGTATATACAAGTGCCATAATACTAGTACATACAAGCACCATAATACTAGTACATACAAGCACCATAATACTAGTACATACAAGCGCCATAATACTAGTATATACAAGTGCCATAATACTAGTACATACAAGCGCCATAATACTAGTACATACAAGCGCCATAATACTAGTACATACAAGCGCCATAATACTAGTACATACAAGCGCCATAATACTAGTACATACAAGCGCCATAATACTAGTACATACAAGCGCCATAATACTAGTACATACAAGCACCATAATACTAGTACATACAAGCGCCATAATACTAGTACATACAAGCGCCATAATACTAGTACATACAAGCGCCATAATACTAGTACATACAAGCACCATAATACTAGTACATACAAGCACCATAATACTAGTATATACAAGCGCCATAATACTAGTACATACAAGCGCCATAATACTAGTACATACACGCACCATAATACTAGTATATACAAGCGCCATAATACTAGTACAAACAAGTGCCATAATACTAGTATATACAAGTGCCACAATATTAGTATATACAAGCGCCATAATACTAGTACATACAAGCGCCATAATACTAGTATATACACACACACACAAGCAGCACAATATTAATATATACACACGCACCACAATACAAGCCTTGTATACAAAACATAAAAAGTAAATCCTGTCCATAACATCGGCCGAAACCTCCGGAGCTGACAACCGGTTATACGACAACCGCCTCACCTGGGCAGCACATTGTGATCCACCAGTGACAACCCCAGGCGCCCAGCCTCATACAGACCGCCAAGATCGATCTCGTCGCGGAAGATGAGATGCTCCTCGGGTATCCGGTTTTCTTTAAGGAAGAATGTGCTGTCTGTGCGGAGAGGGAAGTCCTGGCGGGGGATGTTCAGCACCGGCACGTAGGCGAGGTTCTTACTGGAAGACGTCTACAGGAAGCGAGGAGGGGGCATTGTTAACGTAGCAGACATAGACCACCCTCACGGCAGCCATTTTGAATAAAATATGGACTGTAAACCACTTCCCATAGACTGTAGTGAGAAGGATAAGTGGTCTCTTGGTGGTAGTAAAGCTGCGCCCCCTTTAGGAGAGGTCTGACCCTGTATTTGGAGGGTTTTTTTTACCTAGTCATATACACAAGTTCCCCAGTTGTCTCTATGTATAATGAGAATACAGATGGACATGTCCTTTAAGCAACCAATCACAGCAGTTTTCATTTTCCCACCTAGAAGCGCTGACAGGTTTCCGGTTCTGATAATTGAGGCCTATCGTGCGACACGTCACATACTCACCTTGGCCAGGTAATACGCCAGAGTTATGGCGGAGACCATGGAGTCCAGGTCACACGCTTCATTGCCGAGGACAACATGGAGGTCAAGTCCTTCCTGTGTATTCTGCGAGGGAAACAATGAACACAACCAACTCAGCAAGGAACCCAACTCTCCAACAATCATGAACGTCAACTACGCCTAAGTCTAAGCTGCTGTATCGTCACACAACTAGGAGTCTACTATATCTAGGAGGCTGTCATGGCGGCCATATTGTAGGTCACCCAGCTTTACCAAAAACAGAACACGTTTACAAGAAATAAATGGGGGAGGATTAACGAAAATTGGCGGATTTTTATATCTCTGACTCTTGGCAACGGTTATACGAGAAAAGCAGTATAAATAAATATGGCGGGGGCAGAAATGATCCACAACGACATATAGTAATGGGGCGCCGTGGTACGGTACTTACTAAAAGCGGTTTTGTTGCCTTAGAAAGTCTACCTTTTGCTGGGCAGGAGGCGAAACCTTTGAAAATCTGCACGATCAAATGGGAAAATTACATCAAATTGGAAAAAAAATTTCAAATTGTAAAATTTTTTTTTAAAAAAAAAAAAATTTTTAAAATTTTATGATAACATAAGAAATTTTTTTTTTTTTTTTTTCTTTTAAAAGTAACTGGCTAAGAACAAACATAGAGGGACTACCATGAGCGTGAAACAGGCCAAAAAATATTTTTATTAAAACAAATGGAGAAAAATCTCGCAAAAGATAATAAAATAAAAAACAAAAAATTAAATAAAAATAAAAAACTACTGCAGGAAAATATAATATGGCAAGAATTTTTACAGAATGTAAAATACATAAATTTTTTTTTATAAAAAATACATAAAATACGTAGTTACAAAAATGACGACTTTGTAAAATCCGCCACGCCGGCCTTTTAAGCGCGCACGATGTAAGAATAGAGTTGCGTCGCTATCTGGGGTAATATCGCCATGACGAGTATTACTGTAGCGCGCCGCCTTGTATAATCTCTCCATAAGCGGAAGAGCAAACACATCAAGCACTTAACTATACATTAGTGTAATAACAGATTACGGACGCCGCCATTAACCCAAGAGATGCACTCAGCGACGTCAGACCCCGGATGTGGAGCAGGTCGAGGGTTATAGTTCACACTTATAAACCGTATAACACG
This sequence comes from Leptodactylus fuscus, assembly GCF_031893055.1. NCBI lineage: Eukaryota > Metazoa > Chordata > Amphibia > Anura > Leptodactylidae > Leptodactylus > Leptodactylus fuscus. The sequence continues at coordinate 150,194,393 of NC_134271.1, forward strand.
TACACCGCCATTTTGTATGCTGAACCGTTATTCGGGAGGCTGAAAAAAGTCGGGAGCGGTCATGGTTGTCAAAGCTAGGTCAATAGATTACAAGGGGTTAATCAAGTTTTTTATGTGGTCTAGGGGGTGTGGCCTATTTAAGGGGTTGGTCCTAATGTTGCTAGTGGTAAAAATCAATGATAAGTCTAAGCCCCACCCCCTTTCCAGAATCTATTGGTCACATGTTCTCATGATAATAAGGGCGGAGACAAGATGGCGGTGACTTATTTAAGAGGTTTTTTTTGTGAACCAAACCGGGTCTAGTACTGATCAGACATTAGAGTACACACTGATAGATTTTTTTTTAAATCCTGTACCATCCCTTTAAATTTTTTTTTTTTAAAGGGACAATACTATTTTGTGTATGAAGAACGGACTGTGTAATGGACCCGATGCTTAACGAAGCCTACAGGAACTAAATATATCAACAGCTGACGGCCAACAGGGGAGATGGCGTTTCTGGGATACGGTAAAGGTTGCGGAGCCGCAGCTGCTGACGCGGGGACGTAATGTGTTTACCTAGTGGCCCGGCTGAGTAATTGATTTATAGAGCATGACCTGAAGTCCTAATGTCCGTAAGAGAAAGAGCACACACCGCGCCATATGCCACCACTCGCCCTCCGCACGCCCCATTTATTTAGGGAAAAACAATATTTGTAGATTGCGGCTTAAAAGCCGAGCGGAAAATAAATTAATGGATCAGAAATGGAAACTGCGCCGTGTTTACACAGGAAATCGGTGACTGCCAGTGGAAAATCATCAAGCCCCGCCTCCTCACCGG